>NC_068421.1:80126563-80359063 GCF_023373465.1 Oncorhynchus keta
AACCCTGGCTAACAAGTTGAATCAGCAATACAAAATTGGGTTTAATTATTTATTTACTAAATACCTAACTAATCACACAGAATTACATATACACATAATTAATCATAACTTGATTACAAATTACATCATAAAGGAAAACGTCCCTAGTGGGCGGAACAGATATGACAAACTGGTTACACAAAAGAAAAGGGGCTGGGTTTGAGTTAATGAGTGGGAAGACTGAGGGACACAGGGAGAAGCTGTGCTATCGTAAATACAGTATGTTATGCATTCTAAATTACCACCCATTTGGAAAAGGAAAATGCATTAAATATTTACTCTGAGCTGCGCTTCAGTAGGTTGGTGGTAGATGGAAGGCAGTGTTGCCCAACAGAGTCCTTTGTCCTTTGAAGAATGTATATTCTGGTATATTGGATACGTTGTAGTAACGTTGTTGTGTGGTAGACGGGATACTCTGTCTGTTCCTTCCTAACCTGCGTTTGCAGCTGCTGTTGCTAACTCAACGGCTAGGAGGTATCACTTCTGTAGTCAATAAGAGTTCAAAGTCCATACCATTCGCAACCAAAGCTCACGCTGATGTTGGCTTCGTTCTGTAGTTATTATCTGAACCATTCTGAGATCGGACCGTCGTCATCACATCCTCGGAACAGGTGGGTATATTGTCGTCAAGGCTTTATATAGGAAGGGAGAAAAGGGGTGTGTTTCATAGTTTACAACCTATGTCTCTTCGTGTGGGCGGGCCACTGAGTCGGGCCTAATTCACTCATGAAAACCCAAATCTCACATTTTAGAAGCTAAAATCACATTTCATCCCATCACGAATAGTTTCATATTCAAACATTTAAATTGAACAACAATTCCATGTGAATCCGTTAACTCTGATGTGTAGACTTTCCACTGTAGAGTTTATGTCATCTTATCATTGATGAGAATGTATCAGATGACAACCGAACTGACATCATATTCATTAAGTACCACCGCATATGTTCAATTGGTCGGATTACCAGAATATAGTTAATTTCCCCCCACCTTCTGATGTTCCCCAGGCCTTATTATTATTCGACCATGCTGGTCATTTATGTACATTTGAACATCTTAGCCATGTTCTGTTATAATCTCCACCTGGCACAGCCAGAAGAGGACTGGCCACCCCACATAGCCTGGTTCCTCTCTAGGTTTCTTCCTAGGTTTTGGCCTTTCTAGGGAGTTTTTCCTAGCCACCGTGCTTCTACACCTGCATTGCTTGCTGTTTGGGGTTTTAGGCTGGGTTTCTGTACAGCACTTTGAGATATCAGCTGATGTACAAAGGGCTATATAAATACATTTGATTTGATTTGATTTGATTTTCAAATGTAACATGATTTGGTGGAGACATGGATCACCCCAAAGAACACTGCTACTTCAGCCACTCTTTCTTCATTTGACTATATTTTCTCTGATCTGGTTGTCACGGTGGCGGCAAAGGGCTACTCATTTCAAGTGGAGATTTTTTATTTTCTCCCTCTCTCACCTGTCCATCTCCTCATTTGAATTCTATGCTGTCACTATCACTTGTCCACTCAAGCTTGAAATTATTGTCATATATCGCACACCAGGTGCTCTTGGAGAGTTCCTCAATGAGCTTGATATCTTGACAAGCTCATTTCCAGATTATGGCTCTATGGCTCACCATTCTTCATACTTGGCGACTTCAACCTCCCGAAGTCTGCCTTCGATTAATTTCTATCCAACTCTCACTTTCCCCTCCTTGCCTCTTTTTACCTCCTTGCCTCTTTTGACCTCACCCTTTCACAATCCCCTCCAACTCACAAGGCAGGCAATACGCTTGACCTCATCTTTATTTGAGGCTGCTCGCCTACTAATCTCACTGCATCCCCCCTCCAGGTCTCCAATCACAGCTTTGTTTCCTTTTCTGTCTCTTTTTCCTCCAACCGTAAACACTCAGCCCCTACCCAGATTATCATGCGCCGTCACAATCTTTGCTCTCTCTCTCCCACTACTCTCTCCTCTTCAATCCTGTCATCTCACCCTTCTGTTAAATCCTCCTGTCTCCTGATTCTGCCTCTTCGACCCTACTTTCCTCCCTTTCCAAATCCTATGACTTGCACTGTCCCCCTTCCTCCCGGCCGGCTCGGCCCTTCCCTCTTGCTCCGAACCTGAGAGACTTATTATGCGCTTACAGAACAGGGCTGCGGGCAGCTGAAAACTAAACTTCCGGAGGACCTATCATCCTTTCACTCCCTCTTCTCTACCTTCTCTTTCTCTGCATGTGCCGCTAAAGTCACTTTCTACCACTCTAAATGTCAAGTTTCTGCCTCTAACCCTATGAAACTCTTTTCCACCTTCTCCTCCCTCCTTAATCCTCCACCCCCTCCCTCCTACCTCCTCCCTCTCTGCAGACGACTTTAACAACCACTTAGAAAAAAATGTTGACAACCGCTACTCATCCACTCAGACTATTGCGTCCACTGGTCTCATTTACACAGAACTATCCTATGCCTTTACCCTTTTCTCCTTTCTCTCCCCAGATCAGATCCTGCTACTAGTGAGGTCTAGCCACCCGACAACCTGCCCGCTTGACCCCATCCCCTCCTCCAGACCATCTCTGGAGACATTCTCCCATTCCTCACTTCCCTCATCAACTCATCCATGACCAATGGCTGCGTCCCCACTGACTTTAAAATTGCCCGAGTTGCTCTTCTTGTCACGAATTCCACCGAAGGTGGCTCCTCTCCCTGTTCGGGTGGCACTTGGCGGTCGTCGTCGCCGGTCTACTAGCTGCCACCGATCCTTTTTCCTTTCCTTTTGGTTATGTCTGTTTTGTGTTTCACCTGGTTTCATTTTGATTAATTAGGGGGGTATTTAATTTGACATTTCCTTTGGGGTTTTGTGCGGGATTGTTTTTGTTTGAACTGTCATTGAGTTTGGGTTTCGTTTTATTAGCTCATGTTTTACAGCTGTTTTTCCCTGGACTGTGTCTGAGTGGGGTTTTCATGGCTATTGCTGTAGTCCGGTGTCCTGTTGTTTTTTGAGCTAGTTTAATAAAACACCCTTTTTTTTGGAACTTGTTTGTCCTGCGCCTGACTCCACACCCACATCTCCTTGGTGAGATCTGACACCCCTCCTCAAGAAACCAACACTCGACTTATGGACATCAAAAACTTGAGTGTGCTGTCTCTTACTTTCTTGTTAGCTCTCTCAGAATAACCTTCTTGACCCTAACCAGTCAGACTTCAAGACGGGTCACTGAACCGAGACTGTTCTTCTCTGTGTCATGGAGCATCTTCGCATTCCCAAAGCTGACTCTCTCTCCTCTGTTCTCATCCTCCTAGATCTATCCGCTGCCTTCGACACAGTGAACCATCAGATTCTCCCATCCGTCCTCTCAGGGCTGGACTTTTCAGGCTACGCACACTCTTGGATTGCATACTCCCTGGCAGACCGCTCCTACCAGGTGACTTGGAGGGATCTGTGTCTGCACCACGTACTCTCACTACCGGTGCTAGGCCCCCCTAAGTTCAACCTTGACAAGACTGAACTGCCCTTCCTCCTGGGGAAGTCCTGCCCGCTCAAAGATGTCTCCATCATGGTTGACAACTCCAGTGTCGCCCTTCAAGATTGCAAAGAACTCTGTCATTCTCTGCAAACATTGAAGCAGTGACCTGCTCCTGCAGGTTCATGCTCTAGAACATCCGTAGTGTACTACCCTAATTCAGACAGGTAGTGGTACAGGTCCTAATCCAAGCAGTTGTCCTCTCCCATCTGGACTACTGCAACTCGCTGTTGGCTGGGCTCCGTGCTTGTGCCATCAAACCCCTCAATTTATCCAGAATGCAGCAACCCGCATTGTTTTCAACCTTCCCGATTTCTCTCATGTCACCTCACTCCTCCGCACACATCACTGGCTTCCAGTCAAAGCTTGCTACAAGACCATGGTTCTTGTCTATGGAACAGCAAGAGGAACTGTCCCTCCCTACCTTCAGGCTATGAACAAACCCTGCACCCCAACCCGAGCACTCTGTTCTGCCACCTAAGGTCTCTTGGCCCTCCCCCTGAAGCTAGGACAGCATAGTCCGTACCCATCATCCGAAAACATCTGAAACCTCTTCAAACATTATCTTCAATAATCCATTTTCACCTGAACCAACCCAAATAAATAAAACATTATATAAACCTCCTCCCTCCATCACCTCCCACCATCTTCCCCTCCATCATTGCCATTAGTGTCAGGGTGAAATCAGATAAAAAATATTTTAAAAAATAATAAAAGATAAAAGCCCCATGCTGAACCAATCTGAGTTAAATGGCTTGATTAAACTCTGCACAATAAAAATGACAGGTAATAAACAACAATCAGAGTGCAGCATTTTGTTTTTATCCTGATAAATATTTGGTAACTGTTTTTTTGTGGGGAAAACAATTATTGTTGTAATATCATTAGGCCAAAGTGAATGCATGTATCTATGTTAATAAAACATGGTCCAAAGCAGGTGCAATTAAATCAATAACATGGTATTACAGACCCAAAGAAGGCTTTTTCAAACACACACACACACACACACACACACACACACACACACACACACACACACACACACACACACACACACACACACACACACACACACACACACACACACACACACACACACACACACACACACACACACACACACACACACACACACACACACACACACACACACACACACACACACACACACACACACACACACACTAAGTGAGCCAGCCTGTCCTTTGCTGCCTGGCAAGGCAAAAATTATGGCCTTTATCAGAATGTACAGAATAACCACTGTTATTGTGCTGTCTCCTCTCCTCTCACTTTGACAGACAGACGGACCGACAGAGAGGAGAAATTGCTGTGTCTATTTCAGGTGTCCCTGCAGATGCCTCCTTGCTCTACTCTCTCAGGTTGGAGAGAGGACCACTGAGGGCCTCGCGGTGAGGTGACTTCAACCCATTACTGATGAGTCTGAGATAAAGGTGGATCCAACCATGCTGGAATGACTGATGTACCCTATTCTACAAGTAGTTAAAATGGTTATTTTTAATCAACCTTTCTGTAGTAGACAGTTTAGGTCACTGTTAGGCAGTACTGCATATATTGCAAGCAATTATTCATTGCATTTATTGAAATAAAAATATCTAGATTAAAAACAGACTTCAAAAAGTCAATGCTTTTCCAATTATATATTTTCTTCTCCAGGTAAGTTCACTGAGGTCACATTCTCATTTACAGTAACAACCTAGGAAATAGTTACAGGGGAGAGGAGATGAATGAACCAATTGGAAGCTGGTATGAGGTCCAGATTGGGAATTCAGGTTGGACATCAGGTTTCACACCCCTCTATTATCATTTTAATAGAGTAGAGGAAAGAGGGCCTCCTATTGGCCTTCCAAATCTACTTCCAGTAGCATCTGGTCTCCCGTCCAGGGACTGACCAGGACCAACCCTGCTTAGCTTCAGAGGCGAGCCAGCAGTGGGATGCAGGGTGGTATGCTGCTGGCCCTTGGTATGCTGCCTTTATATGTTTGCAGCAACGTTTTCCATTATTTTGATAGTTGCTCTTCATTGAAAATAAGTTTGAGAGTTTGTGGTTGTGCACCCCGATTGATTTGGCTTATTTGGTTTTAGTGCCTGGCATTTTGTTTGCAATGTATTTAAATCCCTCATTTTCTGTTGTGCCAGACAGCTGCATTTGAGGCCCGAGTTACGTCAGTGCTCTGACTTATTGATTTAAATCCAGTTTACGTAGTTCTTCGTCCTGTTTATTATTTAGAAATTATTGTATGTACCTTTGGCACCTGTTTATTCTCTAAATCCCTCACCTTGGGCAGAAAACCATACTACCCTTACCTGCCTCCTTACTGCTACATCCATCATGACAGTCTACCTCACCGTCATTTACCCTAACTATCGCAGGATTTTCCATTTCATTGAAATTGTCATTTTCTTTTGCCAGAATCATGTTTTAATTTGCTTTGCGAATTTGACATTTTGAATGTCTATAAGACCATAAGAGCTGTATATTATCCGACACAGATCTCAAAACCCGGTGCCTGTTGTTATTTGTTCTGGTGTTTCTTAAGGGTATTGTCTCTCCTCTCTCTGCTTTCTCAGTCCAAGTAAAAAATGGGCTCATTTTCAGAGTCAGGGGTTTTGTAGGTGGGAAGCATGTGGGCTGGGCTGCAACAGTTTATTTGAAATGTAGATTATGAGAAGCTCTGTGTGTCTGTTGCTCTGTAGAGCTGTGGCTGCTGCTTTCATCCTTCCTATGAAAAATGCATGCTGTGATCTCATTATCCTGCACTGTGTCCCAAAAGGCACCTTATTTCCTATATACTGTAGTGTGCACTACTTTTGACCAGAGCCATAGGGCACTGGTTAAAAGTAGTGCACTATATAGGGAATAGGGTGCCATTTGGGATGGAGACCTGCTCTGCTCTTAGAGCACTACCGAAAATCAAGCCTTGGAGTGAGAAGGGTTGAGGAGGAGGGGAGGAGGAAGGGGTGAGGAGAGCAGAGGAGGGTTGAGGAGACGTGAGGAGGGGAGGAGGGTTGAGGATGAGTGAGGAGGATTGAGGAGGAGGGAGGAAGGGGAGGGAGGGTGAAGAGAGGAGAGGAGTGAGGAGGTGAGCAGGAAAAGGAGCAATGGGCGGAAGGGGTGAGCAGAGGTGAGGATGAGGAGGGGGAGGAAGGGTGAGGAGGGGAAGATAGGAGAGGAGTGTTGAGGAGGAGTGAGGAGGGGAAGATAGGAGAGGAGTGTTGAGGAGGAGTGAGAAGGGGAGCAGAGGAAGGAGCAAGGGCAGGAAGGTGTAAGGAGGGGGAGGAGGAGGAGGGGGAGAAGGGGGAGGAGTGTTGAGGAGGAGTGAGGAGGGGAGCAGAGGAAGGAGCAAGGGCAGGAAGGTGTAAGGAGGAGGAGGAGGAGGAGGGGGAGAAGGGGGGAGGAGTGTTGGGGAGGAGTGAGGAGGGTAGCAGAGGAAGGAGCAAGGGCAGGAAGGTGTAAGGAGGGGGAGGAGGAGGAGGGGGAGAAGATAGGGGAGGAGTGTTGAGGAGGAGTGAGGAGGGGAGCAGAGGAAGGAGCAAGGGCAGGAAGGTGTAAGGAGGGGGAGGAGGAGGGGGAGAAGGGGGAGGAGTGGGAAGAGAGGGGAGGAAGGGTGAGTATATTTGTGTGTTTTCTTAGTCTGAATCTCTGCCAACAGACAAATAGTGAATGAGGGGAGGGAGGGTGTGTGTTATTGTTTGCCCCACCACCTCCCTGTACACAGTCAATGTTACATTCTGCCATCTCATAGTAGCTGGAGGTTTTCAGCCCAGAACACAACTATCTCATCAGTAAATTAGCAGCAGGTGTGGAAACCAAATGTGAGATCTGTGTTTTAACCAATTACAGCAATTATGGGTGAGGGCTGTGCCTGGCTCCCTGCTGTAATGGTGGTAAACCACAGTAAATCTCATAAAACACAGTACATGTCATTAATTTAAACACTGCACATCTCATAAAACACAGTACATGTCATTAATTTAAACACAGCACATCTCATAAAGCACAGTACATGTCATTAATTTAAACACAGTACATCTCATAAAACACAGTACATGTCATTAATTTAAACACAGCACATCTCATAAAACACAGCACATCTCATAAAACACAGCACATCTCATAAAACACAGCACATCTCATAAAACACAGCACATCTCATAAAACACAGCACATCTCATAAAACACAGCACATCTCATAAAACACAGCACATCTCATAAAACACAGCACATCTCATAAAACACAGCACCTCTCACAAAACACAGTACATCTCTTAAAACACAGTACATCTCTTAAACCACAGTATATCTCATGAAACACAGTACATGTCATTAATTTAAACACAGCACATCTCATAAAGCACAGTACATGTCATTAATTTAAACACAGTACATCTCATAAAGCACAGTACATGTCATTAATTTAAACACAGTACATCTCATAAAACACAGTACATGTCATTAATTTAAACACAGTATATCTCATAAAACACAGTACATCTCTTAAACCACAGTATATCTCATGAAACACAGTACATGTCATTAATTTAAACACAGCACATCTCATAAAGCACAGTACATGTCATTAATTTAAACACAGCACATCTCATAAAACACAGTACATGTCATTAATTTAAACAAAGCACATTTCATAAAACACATCACATCTCATAAAACACAGTACATGTCATTCATTTAAACACAGCACATCTCACAAAACACAGTACATCTCATAAAACCCATCACATCTCATAAAACACATCACATCTCATAAAACACAGTACATGTCATTAATTTAAACGCAGCACATCTCATAAAACACAGCACATCTCACAAAACACAGCACATCTCATTAAATACAGTACACACTACTGTACACACACATTTGACAAGTACACCAGACATACACTAGTAAAGCAGGTTGGATATTATGAAAGAAGGCCTATTGGTGCCATGTACACAGTGTGTTTGTGTGTGTGTGTGCTTGTGTGTGTATGTGTGTGTACATCTGTGTTACCTGCATTGTGCGTGTGTGTGTATTCCTTGTTCCTTCAGAAGGCGTTGCTATGGCGACCGTTGCCCAAAGGCTACCTTGAGCTATGCCCTTGGTCTTCTACTTCCTATGCATTACAATGGTCTGTCCTGCCCTTCAGTCTCTCATGTCAATAAAGACAATGGTATTCCTCAATTCACCTTCATCTCTTCATCCCAATCACACCAACACACAGACCAATAGAGACAGAGACAGCCCCTTCCCTCTAATATCAGTGCAAATCACTGCTGCACTGTCAATCACATTCTCTTCCATACCGCATCAGCTACAATCAGAGCTACTGTTTCTCTTTCCTTCCATTGGTTCAGAGGGTGGCTAGCTCGGTAGTGTTGTGTGCTCTATACTGTAGTGACAGTTCCTAAACTGAGTGTTCGTACTAAGAGTTGTGTGTGTGTGTAAAATAGTTAAGGTAGGGGTTAAGGGTAAGGTCTGGTAAGGGCTATGGTTATGGTTAGGGTAAAGGTAGGGGTTAAGGTTAGGGTAGAGATGTCCCAAGGATACTGGATAGCACTGACCACAGTACTTCTGTATGTACTGTATATTAACTTAGTCTTTGCCATAATCTCATTATGGTAATGGACTGTAGGGAATGCGTTGGCCTCTATTCTCAGCATGCTGCCCATTCATTCATCGTTGTCCATAACTTTGTTAAGCCCAGCTCATTACTGTTATCATTATGGATCATGTCATCAATCAGATTAAAGCAGCTGAAGGTGGGGCACAGAGCGCTACCTCAACGAGATGCAGAGTAATGGTTATTTGGAAAAGCATCAGATATAAAGTGAGTTGAAGAGGCAAGGTGCCAATCTTGTTCTCTTCATTATCCTCTTGTTCTAACGGAGCTGACTGCTAACTGAAGATGTGGTTTGACCATTGGTTGGCCTCTGGTTGACATGAGTAAACTAGTCATGTTTAACATAACCCATACCGTGCCAAACACACGCCACAGAGTCAACTTTCCTTTACCTGAAAGCTAACACTGCCACAACATCAGGTCACAATGTCAGATTATGGGCATTGAACAGTCACTGCAAATGTCAGGTGATGCATGTTAACGAAATGTCCATCCAGCTCTGGAATTCATCCAGGGGCTAACCCCGTCTCCTCTTCCTGTTCCAGGTCAGGAGACGGACTGTGTAATAGTGCCTATAAGGAAATATTCAATATGTGGCGAATATTCATCCACAATGATTCTGACATGCTTATATTCATGTATTCACTTCAAGTGCATAAATTCTTTCTTTGTGTATTCACCTCATGTTTTATGCAGGTGAATGCACTAACAAAATCACCAGGTAAGATGATGGCACAAGACCCACCCCTTCCAGTGATGCACCTTAATCATATGATAGTAATCTGCTAATCATATGTAATCAAAACATTCTTTGTTTGCAGTAACAGTACCTTTTATAATACACCTTCTACAGATACTGGAACGTACAGGTTCGTTTCCCGTAGTTACAAGTTTCAGTGGGTAAAGAAATGTGCTCTGTGATTATAATCATTATAATTCCTTTGTGTGAATATTAAGACACAGATGATGCAATTTGTGAAAGAGAGAGAGAAAGTGGGCGAGAGAGAGCGAGAGTGAGGAAGAGAGGAGAGAGAGAGAGTGAGCGAGAGAGAGAGAGAGAATGAGCGAGCGAGAGAGAGAGTGAAGAGAGAGAGAGTGTGTGCGAGAGAGAGAGTGAGCGAGCGAGAGAGTGAGCGAGCGAGAGAGGAGAGAGAGAGAGTGAGCGAGAGAGAGACGGGAGAGAGACAGAAGAGAGAGAGAGCATAAGAGAGAGAAAGAGAGAGTGAGCGAGAGAGAAGAGAGAAAGAAAGAGTGAGCGAGAGAATGAGAGAGAGAGAGAAAGTGAGCGAGAGAGGAGAGAAGAGCGAGAGAGAAGCGAGAAAGAGAGAGTGAGCAAGAGAGAAGAGGATGAGTGAGAAAGAAGAAAAAAAAGAGAGAGAGGGAGAGTGAGCAAGAGAGAGACAGAGAGAGAGAGAGCATAAGAGAGAGAAAGAGAGAGTGAGCGAGAGAGAAGAGAGAAAGAAAGAGTGAGCGAGAGAATGAGAGAGAGAGAGAGAGAGAGAGAGAGAGAGAGAAGAGAGAGAGAGCAAGAGAGAGAAAGAGAGAGTGAGTGAGAGAGAAGAGAGGATGAGTGAGAAAGAAGAAAAAAGAGAGAGAGAGTAAGTGAGAGAGAGAGACAGAGAGAGAGTAAACAAGAGAGAGAGAGAGAGACAGAGAGAGAGAGAGAGAGGAGAGAAGAGAGAGAGAGAGCGCAAGAGAGAGAAAGAGAGAGTGAGTGAGAGAGAGAGAAGAGAGAAAGAGGAGTGAGCGAGAGAGAATGAGAGAGACTTTTGACTTTTGGTCTTGCTTTATTGAAACATTCTTAATTCATTTAAAACTCACCCCCCCCACTCCTAAAATAAATAAAAAATAAAAAATAAATAAAAATACACAAAAACCATCTCCTACAACCGTATATCCAAAACATCTTCCCCAGCAATACAGACAGCCCCCCCAACACACCATATCTCCTCAAACATCTCCACACATTTGATCATTTTATAGAACTCAAACTCAACCCTAAAGCGCGCAGAGACCATCCCATTAAACAGTAGTAAAGGGTCTGTTATCCCCCACCTTTGACCCTGTTCCTCCTTGTTAGCCAAATAGCTAACTTTGCCTGAGCAAACAGAAAATTCAACAAAACACATTTTTCTTTCTCCTTACTCGAATACCTGTATCCCATTATAAACATCCCAACAGCAAAAACCACCCCCAACCTGTCACACAGACATTCCAACAGAGACATTAATGGCATTAACCTGGTGCACACAGAAAACACATGAATTACAGTTTCTTTCATTTGACAGAAAGGACACCCCTGCCCAATTCCCGGATCAACCCGTGCCAACCAGCTGTTAGTGGCCAGGGCTCCATGAAGAACCCTCCACTGGAGGTCCCCTGACCTCTTTGGTACTGGGGTTTGTAGAGCGCCCTCCATCTAAAACCCACCATACTCTCCGCCCCACATACCCCCTGCCACTGATGTGCCTTCACTCCTGTTAGGCTTCTAATGCTCCTAACCTTAACGCAGAGGTTGTAGAGGGCTTTACCTCCCACCCCCTCAAACTCCCCCAGGCTCGGCGTGTTAAAATCTAACAAGTCCTCCAGACCCCCTTGCCAGTCTCCAGTCTCTGCCGTCACCTGCAGTGGCGGGAACATTGGTGGCCCCTCTCCCTTTGGCCTCTCAAACACCCCCCTTACCGGCTCAGACAGTGCCTCCTGGAACTCCTCCAGGAATCTCTCCAGCAGCCTAAGAGACGTTATTCCTGTTTGTTGCGCCAAGACCTCCGGGGTTTTCCACCCCTCCTCTCCCAGCAGTCTCAGGTCACCCAGCCTTTGTAAACCCCCTGCCATCAGTTGCCTCTGCAGGGTGGCCGACTGAATCGATCTCAAAGGGATGGCTGGGTTGTGGAAGATGGGCTCCTCCCACACCCACTGCCCAGGCTCCACACCCCCTTCTCGTGTGGGCCTTAGCAGCTGCCAGGCCCTCAGCACCGCAGAGTAAAACTCTGAGAGACCTGCTGTACTCAGCCTCTCCAGCTTCATGAGGAACAGCTGCCGGTCCAACCCTAATCCGCCAGCTCTCCTCAGCAGCGCATGCTGGTTCCCTCCAGCCAACATCAGTGTGGTACAGCAGTCTCTGCACCGCCTTTAGTCGGAAAGCAGCCATCCTGCTCTCCAGTTCCACCAGGCCCTGTCCTCCTTCATGGACGGTCATGTACAAAACTGCTGCCTTCAGCCAGTGATGTCCAGACCAAAAAAGTCCACCAGCTTGTGTTGCAGGTCTGCAAGCAGACCAGCGGGGGGTTGAGGACAGCCAGTTTATGCCACAAGGAAGATGCCACCAGGTTGTTGATTATCAGCACCCTCCCTCTATATGACACTTGGGACAGGAGCCACCTCCACCTGGCCAGTCTTGACACCACTGCCTGTGTCAGCCCCTCCCAGTTCTTGCTGACCCACCTCTCCAAGCCCAGGTACACCCCCAACACTTTAAGCCCTTCACAACCCCACTGCAAACCCCCTGGAAGCAGAGGAGGAGCCCTATCCCCCCATGCCCCACATAACAGAGCTTTGCTCTTTCCCCAGTTTACCTTAGCTGATGAAGCTCCCTCGTACACCTTCAGACTGGTCTCTAGTTCCTGCATATAAAAAAGGACTGCCACCCCTGCACTAAGATTTGTCCCATGGCTCAACACACTTGCCACTTTCCACCAGAGCCCCCAATCAACTTCATTCACCACATCACTATGCGTCTCCTGCAGAAACAACACCTGTACTTTTTTTTGTTTCACATATTCACTCAACACACTCCTCTTTCCCGCATCTCTGGCGCCATTTATATTGAGAGAGCCTACCCGAAGAGTCTCCATAAGAAGTGGGAGAAAAGCCAGCAGAGAAATAGACCAATGGCAAAGCTCAAAAAGCCCCAGTGTCAGTAAGAAATTAAACATTTAAACAGTGTCTGAAGGTAAACCTTTACGCACTGTTGTGACCCACTTCCTCAACCTAAACCGTTTCCTGGGTGAGAGGACACCATGCCCCTCATTTCTCATAGCATGTTGTACTGATCTTACAAACTTTCTAGGATCAGGAAAAAAATCCTCAAGATTAAATTTTTTCCCCTTAGTCTCATTCAGGAACCTTGTCAGTTCTCTCAACGTGTACTTAGACCCCTCTGGTTGACTGGCTGTCAGCTCCGGGCCAATTGAAGAGGAGTCTGAAAAAAATAACTCCTCATCCTCTTCCTCAGACTCACTTTCCTCCTCTTCTCTATCTCCCACCCTGACCACCTGCCCTTTCTCTCTGGTTAGGGCCTCACCCACAGCAACAGGCAACATTTCCATGGTGCCTTTGTCCACACCCTTTTTCTTTTTCCTCTTGACACCCTCCTCCTCCCCCCCTAATCTCTTACACTTCCCCACTATACTCTCCTCATCCACTAGAATAACCTGACTAGACGCAGTATCATCTGCACCACCCTCCATAGCATGACTAGGGCCAGCCTCAGCTACACCACCCTCCATAGCATGACTCGGCCCAGCATCATCTGCACCACCCTCCATAGCATGTCTAGGCCCAGCCTCAGCTACCCCACCATCTCTAGCCTGACTAGACCCAGCCTCTGCTTCTCCACCATCTCTAGCTTGACTAGACCCAGCCTCATCTACACCACCATCTCTAGACTGACTAGGCCCAGCCTCTGCTGTCTGCATCTCCTTACCCCCTGCATTTTGACCTCGATTTCCCCCCCTTGCGCTCGTACCCTCCCCTTGTCTATGGCCTTTATGTGGGCACGCAAAGCTCTTGTGCCCCAAATCCCCACATTCAAAACACCGTAGACTATCTGTGCTGGCAAAACCTGCATAGAGCCCCTCCCCATGCCTCACTTTAAAATGCACATTAGGCTGTTGCTCATTATTGTTCAGAAACATAAACACTTGCCTCCTGAATGAAACAACGTGCTTAACGGCATCTGCCTGAAAACCTGCTGACAGTACACGGAAACCGCTAGCAAACTTACCAAAACGACTCAGCTCTTTCCTAATTTGATCATCCGTAATAAACGGAGGCAAATTTGCCACTACAACTCTTGTTGAAGGGGTAGAGAGAGGTGAAATTGACACCAACACATCCCTTACAAATATTCCGCTAGCAATTAGCCTACCGACCAAATTAGCCCTTTTCATGAACACAACCACAGCTTTGTTCATTCTAGAAGCAGAATGTATAAACTCAGCTCCTACCTGTTCACCGACCGCGAGCAGAACCTCCTCCACCTTAACTCCGTTCTCAGGAACACACCTGAACCCATGCTGTATAGACAGCGTCTCCTGCGCGCTAGGCTGAGAAGCCATTGCGCACACTAGACCTTCCAACCCCCAGGAATGTTACTCTGTCCTCTTCCACCCTAACTTTGAAAAAAAAACTTTGGATACCGCTAAAAACAAATATTGCATTAACCCTCCACCATAGAAAATAACATGTAAAGAAAAGAATAGAATAAAGAAAGTTAGTTAGGATAGAGCTTTCCACACCAAACACTCAAACTCCAAAAACACCCAGCATGCACCGAGAGAGAAGATAGAGAGCGAGAGAGCGAGAGAGCGAGAAAGCGAGAGAGGAAAGAGTGAGCAAGAGAGTGAGTGAGCGAGAAAGAAGAGAAAAGAGAGAGAGAGTGAGCGAGAGAGAGAGATAGAGTGAGTGAGAGAGAAGGGAGAAAGAAGAGAAAAGAGAGAGAGTAAGTGAGAGAGAGAGTGAGCGAGAGAGAGAGAGAGCGAGAGAGAAGAGAGAGCGAGAGAGAGAAGAGAGAAAGAGAGAGTGAGCGAGAGGAGAAAGAGAGAGTGAGCGAGAAAGAGAAAAGAGAGAGAGAGTAAGAGAGAGAGAGCGAGAGAGAGAAGAGAAAAGCGAGAGAGTGAGTGAGCGAGAGAGTGTGTGTGAGAGAGCGAGAGAGGAGAGAGAGAGTGAGCGAGAAAGAGAGAAGAGAGAGAGTGAGAGAGTGAGAGAGCCCAGTGGCTCTCACCCCCTCTGAGCAGTCCCCTGTCAGCCACCCTGATAGCCCTTCTGACAACCCCCCCACACCCACTGAGGACAAACACAAGACACAGATTGTACTACTTATGGACTCAAATGGGAAATATATATAAGAAAAAAACATTTTTCCCAAACACAGTGTGTCTAAACACGGGTGTCCAAACACCCAGCGCGCCCTCAACCTTCTGTCTGAGGACCAACTAGGCTCACCTAGCCAAATAATAATACACACAGGCACAAACGACCTGAGAGCACAGCAGGAAAGGGTGGCCACAGCACTGAAGGGAGTGATTGAAAAGGCTTCTTCTACTTTCCCCAACGCACAAGTGGTTATCTCCACCCTGCTACCACGAAAAGACTTCCACCCTGCCACAATACAGCGGGTAAACGCAAGTATTTCCCGTGACTGTGCCTCAAAACCAAATGTTTTCCTGGCCCACCACTCCACCCTGGACTTGAACAGCCTCTACTACCAGGTCCACCTCTACAAGGCAGCAGTGCCCACCTTTGCCAGAACTCTAAAGGACATCGCTCTCAAACGTATCCCTAACACTTCACACAGGAGCAAAAGATCAATAGACACCCCACCCAGACCAGCGAGACACCCTCCCAGACCTGCAGGACCCCCCGCCCCCCCTGGGCCTACACTTAGAGGACCCACGCCAAGAGGAATTACATCCAGACCACAGCACTCCCAGACACATCCACACCCCCACCCCAACCAATCAACACCCCCCCACATCAACCATGTCCACACCCCATTTAGGCCCCCTCAGATCAGACCTATGCCACTCCTGCCCACGCCATGCACCCCACCCCCGCAAAAAGGGCCTCAACATGGAAGCCACACATACTCCCAGGTAGTGAGCGGGCAAATAGTCCCAACCCCCACTCCCACACTCGCCCAAGCCAATGGCATGTACCAGATGCTCAGCAGGCTCTGCTCACACTTACTGGCCTGAGGCCAAACCACGACCAACAACATTGGACACTATGGAATAAAAAGCCTTCACTATATCATCCTGGAATATCCAAGGCCTGAGGTCATCTGCCTTTGGCCTAAAGAGCAGGAACCCGGACTTCACCAAAGAAATCGGTAATACAGACATTATCATCCTGCAAGACACCTGGTATAGAAGATACGGACCCACTGGTTGCCCTCTAGATTACAGAGAGCTGGTAGTCCCATCCACCAAACTACCAGGTGTGAAACAGGGAAGGGACTCAGGGGGTATGCTAATTTGGTACAGAGCAGACCTAACTCACTCCATTAAATTAATCAAAACAGGAACATTCTACATTTGGCTAGAAGTTCAAAAAAATTATCCTAACAGAGAAAATGTCCTCCTGTGTGCTACCTATATCCCCCCCACTAGAATCCCCATACTTAAATGAAGACAGCTTCTCCATCCTGGAAGGGGAAATCAATCATTTCCAGGCCCAGGGACATGTACTAGTCTGTGGCAACCTAAATGCCAGAACCGGACAAGAACCTGACACCCTCAGCACACAGGGGGACAAACACCTGCCTGGAGGTGACAGCATTCCCTCCCACATATACCCCCTAGGCACAACTATTACAACTTAACCAACAAAAACGGGTCACAACTCCTGCAGCTCTGTCGCACGCTGGGTATGTACATAGTCAATGGTAGGCTTCGAGGGGCCTCCTATGGTAGGTACACCTATAGCTCATCTCTTGGCAGTAGTACTGTAGACTACTTTATCACTGACCTCAACCCAGAGTCTCTCAGAGCGTTCACAGTCAGCTCACTGACACCCCTATCAGACCACAGCAAAATCACAGTCTACTTAAACAGTGCAATACTCAATCATGAGGCATCAAAGCCAAAGGAACTGAGTAACATTAATAAATGCTATAGATGGAAGGAATGCAGTTTGGAAACCTACCAAAAAACAATTAGGCAACAACTAATTCAATCACTTTTAGACAATTTCCTGGGTAAAACGTTCCACTGTAATAGTGAAGGTGTAAACTTGGCAGTAGAAAATCTTAACAGTATATTTGACCTCTCAGCTTCCCTATCAAATCTAAAAATCTGAATTAGAAAAACCGAAGAAAATTAACAACAATGACAAATGGTTTGATGAAGAATGCACAAATCTGTACATTGTTAAAACACTGTATATATAATACGACATTTGGATTGTCTTTATTGTTTTGAAACTTCTGTATGTGTAATGTTTACTGTTAATTTTGATTGTTTATTTCACTTTATATATTCACTTTATATATTATCTACCTCACTTTCTTTGGCAATGTTAACACGTGTTTCCCATGCCAATAAAGCCCTTGAATTGAATTGAATTGAGAGAGAGACAGAGAGAGAGAGAAGAGAGAAAGAGAGTGAGTGAGAGAGAAGATAGAGAGAGAAGAGAGAAGAGAGAGAGAGAGTGATCGAGTGAGAAGATAGAGAGTGAGAGAGAGAGAGAAGAGAGCAGAGTGAGAGCGAGAGCGAAAGAGGAGAGAGCGAGAGAGGAGAGAGTGCGAGAGCGAGAGAGAAGAGAGAAAGAGAGAGTGAGAGAGAAGAGAGAAAGAGAGTGAGTGAGAGAGAAGATAGAGAGAAGAGAGAAGAGAGAGAGAGAGTGATCGAGTGAGAAGATAGAGAGTGAGAGAGAGAGAAGAGAGCAGAGAGTGAGAGCGAGAGCGAAAGAGGAGAGAGCGAGAGAGGAGAGAGTGCAAGAGCGAGAGAGAAGCGAGAAAGAGAGAGTGAGAGAGAAGAGAGAAAGAGAGTGAGCGAGAGAGAAAAGAGAAGAAGAGGAGAGAGGAGAGAGGAGAGAGGAGAGAAGAGAGCATGAGAGAAGAGAGTGCGAGAGAAGTGTGCGAGAGAAGAGAGTGATGAGAGAGCGAGAGAAGTGTGCGAGAGAAGTGTGAGAGAGAACGAGAGAGATACTCACCAAAATATATCCTGTACTGCATACATGTACCATACTGACCTTGCCCTCTACCCCACGATACAGAACACCACCACACATCACAATAACCAAAACTTCACCACTTCTACAACCGTATATCCAAAACATCTTCCCAGCTTTACAGACAGCCCCCCAACACATCTTATGTCCTGAAACATCCACACTTTTTATCATTTTATAGAACTCATATTCCACCCTGAGGCGCACAGAGACATCCCATTAAATAATTGCAAATAGTTTGTTTTCCCCCCACCTTTGACCCTGTTCCTCCTTGTTAGCCAAATAGTCAACTTTTCCTGGGCAAACAGAAAATTCAACAAAACACATTTGGCCTTCTCCTTATTTAAATACCTGTACCCCATTATAAACATCCCAACAGTAAAAACCACCCCCAACCTCTCACTCAGACATTACAACAGAGACATTAACTGGTGCACACAGAAAAACATGAATCACAGTTTCTCTCATAACACAGAAAGGACAACCCTGCCCGACTCCCGGTTCAACCCACGCCCAATTTTTCAGTTTTTGATTTGTTAAAAAAGTTTGAAATATCCAATAAATGTCGTTTCACTTCATGATTGTGTCCCACTTGTTGTTGATTCTTCACAAAAAAATACTGTTTTACATCTTTATGTTTGAAGCCTGAAATGTGGCAAAAGGTCGCAAAGTTCAAGGGGGCCGAATACTTTCGCAAGGCACTGTATATATCCTTTTTCATTTCTAAAAAAAGAATATTAATTTAATATCCGAAACATACAATATACTTGCAGTGAAGCCGCTCAACAACTACATCACACCAGTCATCCAACAGACTCCCATTCAACAACTACATCATACCAGTCATCCAACAGACTCCCATTCAACAACTACATCACACCAGTCATCCAACAGACTCCCATTCAACAACTACATCATACCAGTCATCCAACAGACTCCCATTCAACAACTACATCATACCAGTCATCCAACAGACTCCCATTCAACAACTACATCATACCAGTCATCCAACAGACTCCCATTCAACAACTACATCACACTAGTCATCCAACAGACTCCCATTCAACAACTACATCACACCAGTCATCCAACAGACTCCCAATCAACAACTACATCATACCAGTCATCCAACAGACTCCCATTCAACAACTACATCATACCAGTCATCCAACAGACTCCCATTCAACAACTACATCATACCAGTCATCCAACAGACTCCCATTCAACAACTACATCATACCAGTCATCCAACAGACTCCCATTCAACAACTACATCATACCAGTCATCCAACAGACTCCCATTCAACAACTACATCATACCAGTCATCCAACAGACTCCCATTCAACAACTACATCATACCAGTCATCCAACAGACTCCCATTCAACAACTACATCATACCAGTCATCCAACAGACTCCCATTCAACAACTACATCATACCAGTCATCCAACAGACTTCCATTCAACAACTACATCATACCAGTCATCCAACAGACTCCCATTCAACAACTACATCATACCAGTCATCCAACAGACTCCCATTCAACAACTACATCACACCAGTCATCTAACAGACTCCCATTCAACAACTACATCATACCAGTCATCCAACAGACTCCCATTCAACAACTACATCATACCAGTCATCCAACAGACTCCCATTCAACAACTACATCATACCAGTCATCCAACAGACTCCCAATCAACAACTACATCATACCAGTCATCCAACAGACTCCCATTCAACAACTACATCATACCAGTCATCCAACAGACTCCCATTCAACAACTACATCATACCAGTCATCCAACAGACTCCCATTCAACAACTACATCATACCAGTCATCCAACAGACTCCCATTCAACAACTACATCATACCAGTCATCCAACAGACTCCCATTCAACAACTACATCACACTAGTCATCCAACAGACTCCCATTCAACAACTACATCACACCAGTCATCCAACAGACTCCCAATCAACAACTACATCATACCAGTCATCCAACAGACTCCCATTCAACAACTACATCATACCAGTCATCCAACAGACTCCCATTCAACAACTACATCATACCAGTCATCCAACAGACTCCCATTCAACAACTACATCATACCAGTCATCCAACAGACTCCCATTCAACAACTACATCATACCAGTCATCCAACAGACTCCCATTCAACAACTACATCATACCAGTCATCCAACAGACTCCCATTCAACAACTACATCATACCAGTCATCCAACAGACTCCCATTCAACAACTACATCATACCAGTCATCCAACAGACTTCCATTCAACAACTACATCATACCAGTCATCCAACAGACTCCCATTCAACAACTACATCATACCAGTCATCCAACAGACTCCCATTCAACAACTACATCACACCAGTCATCCAACAGACTCCCATTCAACAACTACATCATACCAGTCATCCAACAGACTCCCATTCAACAACTACATCATACCAGTCATCCAACAGACTCCCATTCAACAACTACATCATACCAGTCATCCAACAGACTCCCATTCAACAACTACATCATACCAGTCATCCAACAGACTCCCATTCAACAACTACATCATACCAGTCATCCAACAGACTCCCATTCAACAACTACATCACACTAGTCATCCAACAGACTCCCATTCAACAACTACATCATACCAGTCATCCAACAGACTCCCATTCAACAAATACATCACACCAGTCATCCAACAGACTCCCAATCAACAACTACATCATACCAGTCATCCAACAGACTCCCATTCAACAACTACATCATACCAGTCATCCAACAGACTCCCATTCAACAACTACATCATACCAGTCATCCAACAGACTCCCATTCAACAACTACATCATACCAGTCATCCAACAGACTCCCATTCAACAACTACATCATACCAGTCATCCAACAGACTCCCATTCAACAACTACATCATACCAGTCATCCAACAGACTCCCATTCAACAACTACATCATACCAGTCATCCAACAGACTCCCATTCAACAACTACATCATACCAGTCATCCAACAGACTCCCATTCAACAACTACATCATACCAGTCATCCAACAGACACCAATTCAATAACTACATCATACCAGTCATCCAACAGACTCCCATTCAACAACTACATCATACCAGTCATCCAACAGACTCCCATTCAACAACTACATCATACCAGTCATCCAACAGACTCCCATTCAACAACTACATCATACCAGTCATCCAACAGACTCCCATTCAACAACTACATCATACCAGTCATCCAACAGACTCCCATTCAACAACTACATCATACCAGTCATCCAACAGACTCCCATTCAACAACTACATCATACCAGTCATCCAACAGACTCCCATTCAACAACTACATCATACCAGTCATCCAACAGACTCCCATTCAACAACTACATCATACCAGTCATCCAACAGACTCCCATTCAACAACTACATCATACCAGTCATCCAACAGACTCCCAATCAACAACTACATCACACCAGTCATCCAACAGACTCCCATTCAACAACTACATCATACCAGTCATCCAACAGACTCCCATTCAACAACTACATCACACCAGTCATCCAACAGACTCCCATTCAACAACTACATCATACCAGTCATCCAACAGACTCCCATTCAACAACTACATCACACCAGTCATCTAACAGACTCCCATTCAACAACTACATCATACCAGTCATCCAACAGACTCCCATTCAACAACTACATCATACCAGTCATCCAACAGACTCCCATTCAACAACTACATCATACCAGTCATCCAACAGACTCCCAATCAACAACTACATCATACCAGTCATCCAACAGACTCCCATTCAACAACTACATCATACCAGTCATCCAACAGACTCCCATTCAACAACTACATCATACCAGTCATCCAACAGACTCCCATTCAACAACTACATCATACCAGTCATCCAACAGACTCCCATTCAACAACTACATCATACCAGTCATCCAACAGACTCCCATTCAACAACTACATCACACTAGTCATCCAACAGACTCCCATTCAACAACTACATCACACCAGTCATCCAACAGACTCCCAATCAACAACTACATCATACCAGTCATCCAACAGACTCCCATTCAACAACTACATCATACCAGTCATCCAACAGACTCCCATTCAACAACTACATCATACCAGTCATCCAACAGACTCCCATTCAACAACTACATCATACCAGTCATCCAACAGACTCCCATTCAACAACTACATCATACCAGTCATCCAACAGACTCCCATTCAACAACTACATCATACCAGTCATCCAACAGACTCCCATTCAACAACTACATCATACCAGTCATCCAACAGACTCCCATTCAACAACTACATCATACCAGTCATCCAACAGACTTCCATTCAACAACTACATCATACCAGTCATCCAACAGACTCCCATTCAACAACTACATCATACCAGTCATCCAACAGACTCCCATTCAACAACTACATCACACCAGTCATCCAACAGACTCCCATTCAACAACTACATCATACCAGTCATCCAACAGACTCCCATTCAACAACTACATCATACCAGTCATCCAACAGACTCCCATTCAACAACTACATCATACCAGTCATCCAACAGACTCCCATTCAACAACTACATCATACCAGTCATCCAACAGACTCCCATTCAACAACTACATCATACCAGTCATCCAACAGACTCCCATTCAACAACTACATCACACTAGTCATCCAACAGACTCCCATTCAACAACTACATCATACCAGTCATCCAACAGACTCCCATTCAACAAATACATCACACCAGTCATCCAACAGACTCCCAATCAACAACTACATCATACCAGTCATCCAACAGACTCCCATTCAACAACTACATCATACCAGTCATCCAACAGACTCCCATTCAACAACTACATCATACCAGTCATCCAACAGACTCCCATTCAACAACTACATCATACCAGTCATCCAACAGACTCCCATTCAACAACTACATCATACCAGTCATCCAACAGACTCCCATTCAACAACTACATCATACCAGTCATCCAACAGACTCCCATTCAACAACTACATCATACCAGTCATCCAACAGACTCCCATTCAACAACTACATCATACCAGTCATCCAACAGACTCCCATTCAACAACTACATCATACCAGTCATCCAACAGACACCAATTCAATAACTACAACATACCAGTCATCCAACAGACTCCCATTCAACAACTACATCATACCAGTCATCCAACAGACTCCCATTCAACAACTACATCATACCAGTCATCCAACAGACTCCCATTCAACAACTACATCATACCAGTCATCCAACAGACTCCCATTCAACAACTACATCATACCAGTCATCCAACAGACTCCCATTCAACAACTACATCATACCAGTCATCCAACAGACTCCCATTCAACAACTACATCATACCAGTCATCCAACAGACTCCCATTCAACAACTACATCATACCAGTCATCCAACAGACTCCCATTCAACAACTACATCATACCAGTCATCCAACAGACTCCCATTCAACAACTACATCATACCAGTCATCCAACAGACTCCCAATCAACAACTACATCACACCAGTCATCCAACAGACTCCCATTCAACAACTACATCATACCAGTCATCCAAAAGACTCCCATTCAACAACTACATCATACCAGTCATCCAACAGACTCCCAATCAACAACTACATCAGACCAGTCATCCAACAGACTCCCATTCAACAACTACATCAGACCAGTCATCCAACAGACTCCCAATCAACAACTACATCAGACCAGTCATCCAACAGACTCCCATTCAACAACTACATCAGACCAGTCATCCAACAGACTCCCAATCAACAACTACATCAGACCAGTCATCCAACAGATCCCCATTCAACAACTACATCATACCAGTCATCCAACAGACTCCCATTCAACAACTACATCATACCAGTCATCCAACAGACTCCCATTCAACAACTACATCAGACCAGTCATCCAACAGACTCCCAATCAACAACTACATCATACCAGTCATCCAACAGACTCCCATTCAACAACTACATCATACCAGTCATCCAACAGACTCCCAATCAACAACTACATCAGACCAGTCATCCAACAGACTCCTATTCAACAACTACATCAGACCAGTCATCCAACAGACTCCCAATCAACAACTACATCAGACCAGTCATCCAACAGACTCCCATTCAACAACTACATCATACCAGTCATCCAACAGACTCCCATTCAACAACTACATCATACCAGTCATCCAACAGACACCAATTCAATAACTACATCATACCAGTCATCCAACAGACTCCCATTCAACAACTACATCACACCAGTCATCCAACAGATTCCCATTCAGAGTGACACACAGAAGCATCCAGGGTCAATGTCCTGCTCAAGGGCACGTTGACAGATCTCCCACCAGGCAAAAAAAATGTGAACGCGAGCCCTCCAAGATCACCCCACAGTTCCCCAATAGCTGTCGCTCAACCATTTGAGACCCCTCCCACAGTCCTCCCCAAGAAGAAAAATTGAAATGAAAAATTCCCCACCCCCAAGAACCCCCCAATGTACCAACAACCAAGAGAATAAACTAAAGAGAAAGAAGGAAAAGACAGAAGAAAACAGCAAACAAAAATGCAAAAAAAAAGAAAACAAACAACATCAAGTTCAACTAAAATCATAACAGCAATGCCAACTGTATATGTTTGTGTGCATGTCTGGCACAATTACATGTAAGTGTGTGTTCTTGTACTCATTCATTTGAATGAGAGTGTGTGTATACGCATGTGTACAAACACCTGGAAGGCATCAGCCTCAGGCAAACCGCCATTAGTTGTACAAACACTACCCCTCAGTGTCATTCAAACTTAATTTTAATTATGTTTTATTTTTCCTTTTTTCCCCTTTTATCTTTGACCATCATTCTATCTCCCACACAGCAACTCCACTCCCACTTGTCTCTAATTCCACATCCCATCCCTCTGCTTCCCTCAGCCCATCCCATCATTCTATCTCCCGCACAGCAACTCCACTCCCACTTGTCTCTAATTCCACATCCCAACCCTCAGCTTCCCTCAGCCCATCCCATCATTCTATCTCCCGCACAGCAACTCCACTCCCACTTGTCTCTAATTCCACATCCCAACCCTCAGCTTCCCTCAGCCAATCCCATCATTCTATCTCCCGCACAGCAACTCCACTCCCACTTGTCTCTAATTCCACATCCCATCCCTCTGCTTCTCTCAGCCCATCCCATCATTCTATCTCGCGCACAGCAACTCCACTCCCACTTGTCTCTAATTCCACATCCCAACCCTCAGCTTCCCTCAGCCCATCCCATCATTCTATCTCCCGCACAGCAACTCCACTCCCACTTGTCTCCAATTCCACATCCCAACCCTCAGCTTCCCTCAGCCCATCCCATCATTCTATCTCCCGCACAGCAACTCCACTCCCACTTGTCTCCAATTCCACATCCCAACCCTCAGCTTCCCTAAGCCAATCCCATCATTCTATCTCCCGCACAGCAACTCCACTCCCACTTGTCTCTAATTCCACATCCCAACCCTCAGCTTCCCTCAGCCCATCCCATCATTCTATCTCCCGCACAGCAACTCCACTCCCACTTGTCTCTAATTCCACATCCCAACCCTCAGCTTCCCTCAGCCCATCCCATCATTCTATCTCCCACACAGCAACTCCACTCCCACTTGTCTCTAATTTCACATCCCAACCCTCAGCTTCCCTCAGCCCATCCCATCATTCTATCTCCCACACAGCAACTCCACTCCCACTTGTCTCTAATTCCACATCCCAACCCTCATCTTCCCTCAGCCCATCCCATCTATCTCTGCTGGCCACCCTCAGCCCATCCGATCTATCTCTGCTGGCCACCCTCAGCCCATCCGATCTATCTCTGCTGGCCACCCACTTCGGGTTTCTATGCAACACATATCCTTCAACTATGCTGTGATGTTTCACATACACTTTCAATCTAACTAATCAAATAGAATCCATATTATTACTAAGATTTTTTGCCCCAAATATTCAACATTTTGTTGGTGGCAAGAATTCTATTTAATAATGTTAGCTGAAAAGCACAAGTCTTGAATATTATGTTGTTTTATATATCAACTCATACACCCTGTACCATGGAATCGGTACATTAAATCTCTTCCCAACTATTTTGCGATCTGTATGGCACAGTTGTCAACATCCTGGTCCTCAAATTAAACTGGTAAACTTTCCTATTTATGCTATATTTATTCCTCCACCAGTTTTGATCCTTTATATTGGGCAGACAGACCAGTTCCCTACCTCCTCCAGTATTGATCCTTTATATTGGGCAGACAGACCAGTTCCCTACCTCCTCCAGTATTGATCCTTTATATTGGGTAGACAGACCAGTTCCCTACCTCCTCCTGCTGCCACTTGCATCCTCCGTTTTTGTGGTAATGCTGTCAATTGGTTGTACTCCTGGATTGAGCAGACCTTCCCATACAATTCTGATAACTCCACCAAGGACATAATCTACCGTTCCAATGTACAATATAATTTAAGAACAAAATACCCTTTTCAAACATCTTTCCCATAAATACAGGTATTTTATCAACCAGCATATTTGAGATCAGACATAATATTGGTTGTAATATATGATCTATCTTTTCAGGGGGATGAAATTGAAAATGTAGTCATCTCTGCAATGCTTGTTTGAAAAAAGACAGATACTTGGAAAAAAGTATCATTTTCAAAAAACAAAAATGAGACATGGCAATCTGCACAAAGGCAAATTTTAAAACAATCGATTAGCTTTTCTTAGTAATCTACTTGAGAACCATTTAGGTGTAAAGAAAAACTTGAATAAGTTAAGCTTTTAGAGTGTCACGGATGACTAGGAGTGGAAGGTAGGAATCAGGCGCAGAGAGCAGAGGGTTCAAGGAAAAATTGCAATTTATTCCGACACAAAATGGTCATGCCCAAAACACAGGGTAACATGGTTCGGAGCACAATAACACCTCCAACTCAAAACGTGAACATCTAATCATACCGCACAAACAAGAGCGGGATTCACAAGCTGAAATAGGCGAGCAAATCAAGAAAACACAAATAGGAACAGGTGCAAATAATAAGACTAAATTAACAGAAAGGAAAAGGGGATCGGTGGCAGCTAGTAGGCCGGTGACGACGACCGCCGAGCACCGCCAAAACAGGCAGGGGAGCCAACTTCGGCGGGAGTTGTGACATAGAGAGAGGATTAGTGCTTTTATATTGAATAATCTCAACCCACCCAATTCATATTCAATATATACAGTTGAAGTTGGAAGTTTATGTACAATTAGGTTGGAGTCATTAAAACTCATTTTTCAACCACTCCACACATTTCATGTTAACAAACTATAGTTTTGGCAAGTTGGTTAGGACATCTACTTTGTGAATGACACAAGTAATTTTTCAAACAATTGTTTACAGACAGATTATTTCACTAATACATCACTGTATCACAATTCCAGTTGGACTGAAGATTACATACACAAAGTTGATTGTGCTTTTAAACAGCTTGGAAAATGATGTCATGGCTTTAGAAACTTCTGATAGGCTAACAGACATCATTTGAGTCAATTGGAGGTGTACCTGTGGATGAATTTAAAGGCCTACCTTCAAACTCAGTGCTTCTTTGCTTGACAACATGGGAAAAGCAAAAGAAATCAGAACCTCAGAAAACAATTGTAGACCTCCACAAGTCTGGTTTATCCTTGGGAGCAATTTCCAAATGCCTGAAGGTACCACATTAATCTGTACAAACAATAGTACGCAAGTATAAACACCATGGGACCACACAGCCGTCATACCGCTCAGGAAGGAGACGCATTCTGTCTCCTAGAGGTGAACATACTTTGGTGCGAAAAGTGCAAATCAATCCCAGAACAACAGTAAAGGACCTTGTGAAGATGCTGGAGGAAACCGGTACAAAAGTATCGAAATCTACAGTAAAACGAGTCCTATATCAACATAACCTGAAAGGCCGCTCAGCAAGGAAGAAGCCACTGCTCCAAAACCGCCATAAAAATGCAAAACTATGGTTTCCAATTGCACATGGGGACAAAGATCATACTTTTTGGAGAAATGTCCTCGGGTCTGATGAGAAAAAAATATAACTGTTTGGTATATTATCTCCAATGTATCGTCCATGTAAAAAACCTGTCTGATCAGGGTGAACAATACCTGGTAAAACCCTTTTAATTCTGAGTGCTATGCATTCCGCTAGTATTTTTGCATCACAACATTGAAGTGTAAGGGGCTGACAGTTTTTTAGACAGTTTTTAAGATAGGTCTTTATATTTGCCATCTGGGTCTTATTTTAATAATAGAGAAATCAGACCTTCCTGCTGAGTATCAAATCAAATCAAATGTATTTATATAGCCCTTCGTACATCAGCTGATATCTCAAAGTGCTGTACAGAAACCCAGCCTAAAACCCCAAACAGCAAGAAATGCAGGTGTTGAAGCACGGTGGCTAGGAAAAACTCCCTAGAAAAGCCAAAACCTAGGAAGAAACCTAGAGAGGAACCAGGCTATGAGGGGTGGCCAGTCCTTTTCTGGCTGTGCCGGGTGGAGATTATAACAGAATATGGCCAAGATGTGCAAATGTTCATAAATGACCAGCATGGTCAAATAATAGGTCTGGGACAGGTAGCAAGTCCGGTGAACAGGTCAGGAATCCATAGCCGCAGGCAGAACAGTTGAAACTGGAGCAGCAGCACGGCCAAGTAGACTGGGGACAGCAAGGAGTCATCATGCCAGGTAGTCCTGAGGCATGGTCCTAGGGCTCAGGTCCTCCGAGAGAGAGAAAGAAAGAGAGAATTAGAGAGAGCATACTTAAATTCACACAGGACACCGGATAAGACAGGAGAAGTACTCCAGATATAACAAACTGACCCTAGCTCCCCGACACATAAACTACTGCAGCATAAATACTGGAGGCTGAGACAGGAGGGGTCAGGAGACACTGTGGCCCCATCCGATGATACCCCCAGACAGGGCCATACAGGAAGGATATAACCCCACCCACTTTGCCAAGCACAGCCCCGACACCACTAGAGGGATATCTTTAACCACCAACTTACCATCCTGAGACAAGGCCTAGTATAGCCCACAAAGATCTCCGCCACGGCACAACCCAAGGGTGGGCGCCAACCCAGACAGAAAGATCACATCAGTGACTCAACCCACTCAAGTGACGCACCCCTCCTAGGGACGGCATGAAAGAGCACCAGTAATAGGGTTAGAGGCAGAGAATCCCAGTGGAAAGAGGGGAACCGGCCAGGCAGAGACAGCAAGGTCGGTTCGTTGCTCCAGAGCCTTTCCGTTCACCTGGGTCAGACTACACTCAATCATATGACCCACTGAAGACATGAGTCTTCAGTAAAGACTTAAAGGTTGAGACCGAGTCTGTGTCTCTCACATGGGTAGCGAGACCATTCCATAAAAATGGAGCTCTATAGGAGAAAGCCCGGCCTCCAGCTGTTTGCTTAGAAATTCTAGGAACAATTAGGAGGCCTGCATCTTGTGACCGTAGCGTACGTGTAGGTATGTACGGCAGGACCAAATCAGAGACATAGGTAGGAGCAAGCCCATGTAATGCTTTGTAGGTTAGCAGTAAAACCTTGAAATCAACCCTTGCCTTGACAGGAAGCAGGTGTAGGGAGGCTAGCACTGGAATAATATGATCAGATTTTTTGGTTCTAGTAAGGATTCTCGCAGCCGTATTTAGCACTAACTGAAGTTTATTTAGTGCATTATACGGGTAGCCGGAAAGTAGAGCACTGCAGTAGTCTAACCTAGAAGTAACGAAAGCATGGATACAATTTTCTGCATCATTTTTGGACAGAAAGTTTCAGATTTTTTCGATTTTACGTGGATGGGAAGAAGCTGTCCTTGAAACAGTCTTGATATGTTCGTCAAAAGAGAGATCAGGGTCCAGAGTAACGCCGAGGTCCTTCACAGTACCTGACAGACTACCATTTCTATAGGAATAGTTCAAACAATCCAATAATGGAGCTTTTAGTTTATAAAAAAAAGGCTTGATATACCTCTACCGGTATGCCATCAAGCCCAGGGGTTTTTACAGACGGAAAGGATTTCTTTCCGTACATTTATTAATTTTTCATTTTTTATATTATTTGGAAAGAATTCCTTACCGTAATCTTCATTCAGTGGGAGAGGATGAGATGGAAAAGAGAACATCTGCCTAAAATAATTAGCTTCCTCTTTTATAATATCATTCAGAAAATCATAGATGACTCCATCTTCAGTAACGAGTTTCTGCAAATTCCTTTTGGTAGCGTTCCTGTATTGGAGATTCAGGAAGAATTTTGTGCATTTTCTCCATATTCCATCCAGTTTGCTTTATTTGTGTAATAGATTATATTAGATCGTTCTTGAATAAGTTCCTTAAGTTCTTTTTGTTTTTCCTCTAACTTATTTTGTATCTCTGTAGTATCATTTTTATTGCTATATATCTGTACTATTAGTTCATGGATTTCTTGATAGTTTGTAGAGTGATTACCTTTACAGTCCATTGAGGTACTTAACACTGTGTTATAGTTTCCTACCATGATGATTTGATCATTTGCTGCCTGTAATTTCAATAAATTGGTATAAATGTTTTTGAATAAGTATGGATCATCCTGATTTGGACTATATAGATTAATGAGCCCAATCTCTTTTTTGATATTCAAAAGGATCCACCTTCCTTGCGAATCATTCCTGACTATTTGCACATTCCGATCAAAATGTTAGTTAATTAATATCATCACACATTTTCAGTTCCTTTGTCCCATGACAGAAAATTATTTCACCACCCCATTCCTTTTTCCACCCAACTTCATCTAAGGATGTAGAGTGAGTTTCCTGTAAATAATATATGTTATATTCCTTCCTTCCTGATCTTTTTATAATCTGCTAAACTGTCACAATTATAACTGATTATACTTATTTCACCCCTTACCATAACTAGATACTATTCTCAGCTTAAATTGACCATAATTAGTGCTTGTAAAGTTACTGCCATCTGAGGTATTATGACAGTCAAAACTAGAGCTTCCAAATATTTGCTATTTAGAATTCAGTGTTTGTTTTATTCCCTTGCCTGTTTGCCTGTGAGCCAATGCCACAGATGTTAGAAAATTGAGACAAGATATTATGTGTGTAGTAAATCTGAGTAGGTTGATATGTATGATATTGGATGCGATTTAGTGAGAGTGTGTGCGATGTCTGTATTAGAGTAAGACTATAATGTGTGATGTCCAAATAAAAAATAACTCCGCCAATTTGAATGGTTGAGTGTCTATGTGTGTAACATGTAGTGCGTATAGCCTTAATATTCATGATGATAATTGTAATCCATATCATATCACCGTCACAGTTGCATCATGATTACCTTTAACATCATTGAAAACACATCCCAGCATTTTCATAGCAATTGACATTTCACATGATCATGAAAGAGACCTTGCATTACTCTAGAGACGGCTTCACTACAGTACAAATATATTCTGTACAATATGTTATTATTCCCCAATGCACCTATTCTGATATCTTCCCCTTGCTTGTTGTAAACATATATAAACTTGTAGACAAATACATAAAAAAGATAGACAAACAATAAACACATTAAATTATAACAGTTTTCGACAATAGAGAGGGAGAGAAGAGAAAAGAGAGAAAGATAAAGTGAGAGCAGAGAGCAAGATCAGGTGTGTATGTGTGTATGTATAAGTTTGTATGTGTAAGCGAGCATGTAATTGAGTACAAGTGTGTTCATGTCCACTTCATAATGTTCAGATATTTTTCTAGTTCCCATACTTTTTTTTCGTAACCTGAAGTTCCTGTAGAATTTAGTACAGCCATGGTGTTATGGAGCTGTCTCAGAATTTCTGTCCATCTATAAAGTGGTGTCCACAATGAGAAAGGCACACTTACACTTCTCCCTTTGTTGCCTTTGTACCGGATACAGTCTCTTACGATGTTTGTTTATCTCCCTTGGAAATTGGTCATTGAGAATCGTGTATTTTTACCTTGGCTGTGAGTGTCTTGTTTTCTCCTTGGAGCGTGACAATTTCACTCTGGATGAACTCCAAACTCCCCCCTCAGTCCTGTTACCTCCTCACACAACTTCTCCAGTGTTGCATGGATTCCAGCCAGAGCACTAGCCTTTACTTCAACGGTAAGTAAATTGTCCGTGTCTGTAGAATAATCTCCTTTTATGTCGGGTTAAAGTTATTTTGTGAGGTAGTCGGATCTTTCCATGATGGAGTATGTTGTTCCTCTATAGCGTAAAGCTGTTGGTATTTGTCAATTTCCCTCAGGATCTCCTTAGTATCCAGGTTGGCTCTTTACTGCAACCAGTTGTTTTACGAAAAGATAACAATGAGTCTTTCCCACAGCGACGACAGGTGTCTGTAGTACAGCTCACGGAATCCACACAAAAAAATGGAACACAAACTTGCAGTCCCAGCCGTAAAGGCTAACCGTGTCATGGAATCCTTAGCAACAAAACTTTAGTTCTGGTTAAAATCAATTTAATGACACAATTTTAATAGAAACAACAAAGCGAGTGTAGACAGTAAAATGTTCTGTTGCGCGATCTGATTACATATTTTATATTAAACGAGCCTACCCAAAGAGTCTCCATAAGTGGGAGATAAGATAGCAAAGAAAGACACCAGTAACAAAGCTCAAAAAGCCACAGTGCCAGAAATAAACTATTCATCTAAACAGTGTCAGAAGGCAGACCTTTACGCACTGTTGTGACCCACTTCCTCAACCTAAACCGTTTCCTGGGGGAGAGGACACCATGCCCCTAATTTTTCATAACATGTTGTACTGATCTCACAAACTTTCTCGGATCATAAAAAAAGCCTCAAGATTAACTTTTTTTCTCCTTGGTCTCATTCAGGAACCTTGTCAGTTCCTTCACCGTATACTTTGAACCCTCTGCATGACTGGCTGTCAGTTCCGGACCCATTGAGGAGGAGTCTGAAAAAAAGGCCTCCTCATCATCCTCTTCCTCAGACTCACTTTCCGCCTCCTCATCTCCATCTCCCATCATGACCACCTGCCCTTCCTCTCCAGTCAGGACCTCCCCCCCCAGCACCAGGCAAATGGTCTTTGGTGCCTTTGACCACACCAACCTCTCCCCTCCCAACTTCTTTCTTCTCCCCCTTTTTCCTTTTCCGCTTGACACCCTCCTCCCCCCCCTAGTCTCTTACACTTCCCCACTATACTCTCCTCAACCACGAGCATAACCTGACTAGGCCCAGCCTCATCTACAACACCATCCATAGCATGACTAGGCCCAGCCTCAACTACCCCACCATCTCTAGCCTGACTAGGGTCAATCTCATCTACACCACCATCCCTGGCATGACTAGGCCCAGCCTCAACTACCCCACCATCTCTAGCCTGACTAGGGTCAATCTCATCTACACCACCATCCCTGGCATGTCTAGGCCCAGCCTCTGCTGTCTGCGTCTCATTTCCCCCTGCACGTTGACCTTGATTTCCCCCACTGTCATGACTAGGCCCAGCCTCTGCTGTCTGCGTCTCATTGCCCCCTGCACGTTGACCTCGATTTCCCCCACTGGTGCTTGTACCCTCACCTTGTCTATGGCCTTTATGTGGGCACGCAAAACTGTTATGCCCCAAATCCCCACACAAAACACTGTAGACTATCTGTGCAGGCAAACCGTGCGTAGAGCTCCTCTACATGCCTCACTTTAAAATTCACATTTTGCTATTGCTCAGTGTTATTCAAACATGAATGCTTTCCTCCGGAACGAAACAATATTCTTAACTGCATCGGCCTGAAAACCTGCAGACAGTTCACGATATCTGCTAGCAAACTTACAAAAACGACTCATCTCTTTCCTGATTTGATCATCCGTAATAAACGGAGGCAAATTTGAGACTACCACCCTGGTTCAAGGGGTAGAAAGAAGCGGAATGGGCACCAACACACCCCTTACAAATATTCCACTGATAATGAGCCTACCAACCAAATCTGACCTTTTCATGAACACAACCACAGCTTTGTTCATTCTGGAAGCAGAATGTATAAATTCAGCTCCTACCTGGTCACCGACTGAGAGCAGAACCTCCTCCACCTTAACTCCATTCTCAGGAACACACCTGAAACCATGCCGTAACGACAGTGTCTCCTCCGTGCAAGGCTGAGAAGCCATCGCGCACACCACACCTTCCAAACACCAGGAAACTAAAACTCTGTCCTCTTCCACCCTAAACTTAGAAAAAAAATGTGGATACCGCTAAAACAAATAGCGCATTCACCCTCCACAATAAAAAATACAAATTGAAAGAAAAGACCATGGACAGAATCAAGAAAACACTCAAACTCCAAAAAATTCCCAGCATGCACTGCGAGAGAGCGAGAGAGAGAGCGAGCGAGAGAGAGAGAGCTAATGATACTGTAGTTAATAATGAGATGCTTCTAACTTTTGGATTCATTTTGTATCCATATTTGGAAAAGGAAAAAATAAACAGATTGAAGAAAGGGGGAGACTGTAATTCAGTTCTCATCATTTTGACATATGATGATATGATATCCTGGCAACTTATATTGGCCAGTTGCTTTATCCCAGTGTATAACATGGGGGATATTGCCTGTCAACTATGACTGACGAGGCTTAAAGAAACAGTACATTAAATTGTAAACGATAGACACTGAACCTGCCATATGAGGGACAGATGAGAAATGAAAGAGAGAGAGAGAGAGAGAGAGAAGAGAGAGAGAGAGAGAGAGAGAGAGAGAGAGAGAGAGAGAGAGAGAGAGAGAGAGAGAGAGAGAGAGAGAGTGAGCGAGTGACGAAATGAGAGAAGTAGAGAAAGTGATTCACTATAGGGGAAGACAGATGGGAAAGATATATCGGAGAAGAAACAGATAAGATAGGCTCTGAAATAAATTGCAAAGAGAAGGGTAGAAGTGAGGGGATGAAAGGATGAGGAATGGGGAAAATGTAATAGAGAGAGAGAGAGAGAAAGCGAGACCAGGAAGAGGGGGAGAGGGAGAAAGATGCAATGTAAGGTATCTTCAGTTGTACTGAAACAGAGGAATCAATTTGATGTCAGTCACTAGGGGTTGACCACATGACTTGTGAGCATGCTCAGTAGGGTTTACCCTAGCCCACTGGGGTGGGAAATAAAGACAGGAGCAAGAGAAAAAAGACAGAAAAAAACCAGGAACGAGAGAAAAGAAGCAACGGAGAAATGAAGCAGGGAAATGTGTGTAATGATGGAGTGAATAATTAATATGAAACAAGACTGAACCTGAAGAAACAAAACAGAACCTGAAGACACACACACCCCATCATTACCCCCAGCCCCGCCCCCTAACCCCCTACACACACACACACACACACACACACACACACACACACACACACACACACACACACACACACACACACACACACACACACACACACACACACACACACACACACACACACAAGATAAATATAGGCCCTCTACCCACCAGCTTCTGCCACAGTAACAACTTCCCCGTGGCTACTGCAACCAATAGTAAGGGTGTTGCAATATTCCCTTCACACCCCAGTGAAGGGGTCGCTTTTATACAGCATGATTCTATTGGAGACATGGATCTCACTCTCCACCCTCAGGGGCTTGAAGAGAGGCTACTGCTGTGGTTCATTGTCCTCTGTTGTCTACTGTAGCTGGAGGTGGTTCTCTACACATCCACACACACACACACACACACACACACACACACACACACACACACACACACACACACACACACACACACACACACACACACACACACACACACACACACACACACACACACACACACACACACACACACACACACACACACACTGTCTGTGGAGATGCAAGATGCAACACTGAGAGGTTGAGCTTAGCAGTCTGGGAGGAGACCGTGTTGTTTTCAATTCACATGTCTTATTACAATTCATCACATTTATACAGACCTTTACTGTTATAGTAGGTCTCTACTGAGTAGAGTCTACCCAGGTGATGCTCTGTCTGCCTTGGGGAAACTCACAAACTGCAAAGGTATGCTCTCTTTTATGACCCCTGTGTAATGAACAAAACCTCCCTATCCTTCCCTCTCCTTCCATCCTCCCTTATTCCTACCATCTTCTTCTCTATCACTGTGAGTACTGCTACTTACTGTTGAGTACTGTGTTAATGTGGTTCATTTCTATAACAGCTAAATGGGTCAAATACAGTTGACAAACCACCACAATGTAATGTCCTTATTAGCAGATTGCCTCAGAGCCCAAAAATGTGCTCTGTGTTACACACACACACACACACACACACACACACACACACACACACACACACACACACACACACACAAACATACATACAAACACAGTAATTAGTCAGTGTTCTGTTCCAGAACCGGCGAGGAGAGGAGCGCGATCTGGGCCACAGCGGGGCCCGAGGTGACGCTCCATTTGTTTCTGTGTGGAGACTCAGATTAAGAACACTTTGAACAGTTAAAACTCTTTAAAGCCCATTTAGAACAGTTCTAACTCTCTGAAGCCCATTTAGAACAATTCTAACTCTCTAAAGTCCATTTAGGACAGTTCAAACTCTCTGAAGTCCATTTCAAATCAAATCAAATCAAATTCTATTTAATAATAATAATAATATATGCCATTTAGCAGATGCTTTTATCCAAAGCGACTTACATATTTGTCACATACACATGGTTAGCAGATGTTAATGCGAGTGTAGCGAAATGCTTGTGCTTCTAGTTCCGACAATGCAGTAATAACCAACTAGTAATCTAACTAACAATTCCAAAACTACTGTCTTATACACAGTGTAAGGGGATAAAGAATATGTACATAAATATATATGAATGAGTGATGGTATAGAGCAGCAAAGGCAAGATACAGTAGATGGTATCGAGTACAGTATATACATATGAGATGAGTATGTAAACAAAGTGGCATAGTTATAGTGGCTAGTGATACATGTATTACATAAGGATGCAGTAGATGATATAGAGTACAGTATAGTATATACGTATGCATATGAGATGAATAATGTAGGGTATGTAACATTATATAAGGTAGCATTGTTTAAAGTGGCTAGTGATATATTTTACATAATGTCCCATCAATTCCCATTATTAAAGTGGCTGGAGTTGAGTCAGTGTCAGTGTCAGTGTGTTGGCAGCAGCCACTCAATGTTAGTGGTGGCTGTTTAACAGTCTGATGGCCTTGAGATAGAAGCCTACCATTGTTGTGTCGTCCGCAAACTTGACAGTTCGAACTCTCTGAAGCCCATTTAGAACAGTTTGAACTCTCTGAAGTCCATTTAGAACAGTTCGAACTCTCTAAAGCCCATTTAGAACAGTTCGAACTCTCTGAAGCTCATTTAGAACAGTTTGAACACTCTGAAGTCCATTTAGAACAGTTCGAACTCCCTGAAGCTCATTTAGAAGAGTTCGAACTCTCTGAAGCCCATTTAGAACAGTTCGAACTCTCTGAAGCCCATTTAGAACAGTTCGAACACTCTGAAGCCCATTTCGAACCGTTCAAACTCTCTGAAGCTCATTTAGAACCGTTCAAACTCTCTGAAGCCCATTTAGAACAGTTCGAACTCTCTGAAGCCATTTTAGAACAGTTTGAACACCCTGAAGCCCATTTCGAACCGTTCAAACTCTCTGAAGCTCATTTAGAACCGTTCAAACTCTCTGAAGCCAATTTAGAACAGTTTGAACACTCTGAAGCCCATTTCGAACCGTTCAAACTCTCTGAAGCCCATTTCGAACCGTTCAAACTCTCTGAAGCCCATTTCGAACCGTTCAAACTCTCTGAAGCCCATTTCGAACCGTTCAAACTCTCGGAAGCCCATTTCGAACCGTTCAAACTCTCTGAAGCCCATTTCGAACCGTTCAAACTCTCTGAAGCTCATTTAGAACAGTTTGAATTCTCTGAAGTCCATTTAGAACATTTCGAACTCTCTGCAGTCCATTTAGGACAGTTCGAACTCTCTGAAGCTCATTTAGAACAGTTCAAACTCTCTGAAGCCCATTTCGAACAGTTGAATCTCTCTGAAGCCCATTAGAACAGTTCGAACTCTCTGAAGTCCATTTAGAACCTTTCGAACTCTCTGAAGCCAATTTAGAACAGTTTGAACTCTCTGAAGTCCATTTAGAACCTTTCGAACTCTCTGAAGCCAATTTAGAACAGTTTGAACTCTCTGAAGCCAATTTAGAACAGAAATAAGGAGAAAGTGGAGGAGAAAGTGGTGCTCTCAGAACGTTCAGACAGAAACCGCATTGGCCCAACTCTCTATATACTGAATATGACTCTGACACTAAGCCCCTCCAGACCATAGAGGTTCTAGTTAGGTAATTATGTGACCCAGACAGAAACAGTCACAATGTAACATATAATAATAATACTAATAATAATACTAATAATAATAATATAATAATAATAATAATAATAATAATAATAATATAATAATAATAATAATAATAATAATAATAATAATAATAAAATAATAATAATTATTATTATTATATTATTATTATTATTACAATGTAACACACATACAGTGGCAAGAAAACGTATGTGCACCCTTTGTAATTACCTGGATTTCTGCATAAATTGGTTATACATTTTGATCTGATTTTCATCTAAGTCACAACACTAGACAAACACATTCGCACTAATGCACAAACAGTTATGCGTCTTCATGATGGCGCGAATAGAGATGGCAGCTTTGCTTCTAGGAAACTGTGCACTATTTCGTTTTTTAATGTATTATTTCTTACATTGTTATCCCCGAAAATCTTAAGCATTATTACATACAGCCGGGAAGAACTATTGGATATCAGAGAGACGTCAACTTCCCAGCACAACCAGCAGTACGACCAGGAATACGACCAGGAATACGACCAGGAATACGACCAGCAGTACGACCAGGAATACGACCAGGAATACGACCAGGAATACGACCAGGAATACGACCAGGAATACGACCAGCAGTACGACCAGGAATACGACCAGCAGTACGACCAGGAATACGACCAGGAATACGACCAGGAATACGACCAGGAATACGACCAGGAATACGACCAGCAATACGACCAGGAATACGACCAGGAATACGACCAGCAGTACGACCAGGAATACGACCAGGAATACGACCAGGAATACGACCAGGAATACGACCAGGAATACGACCAGGAATACGACCAGGAACACGACCAGGAAGACGACTTTCCCAAAGCGGATCCTTTGTCTGCACTTGAAATTGTCTGCATTTGAAATGATTCCAATGCTGATCTGACCAATTGGATTCTACGCTTCAAGATTGCTTCGAACACGTGAACTGGGATATGTTCCAGGTAGCCACAGACAACAACATTGACGTATGCTCTGACTCAGTGAGCGAGATTATAAGGAAGTGTATAGAAGATGTTGTACCCACTGTGACTAGTTAAACCTTCCCTAACCAGAAACCATGGATTGATGGCAACATTCACGCAAAACTGAAAGGACATACCACCGTGGATTCTTCCGTGGTGTCCTTCTATGAACACCATTCTTGTTTAGTGTTTTACATATTGTAAACTCATCAATAGAGATGTTAGCATGTTCCAGAGATTTCTGTAAGTCTTTAGCTGACACTTGGATTCTTCTTAACCTCATTGAGCATTCTGAGCTGTGCTCTTGCAGCCGTCTTTGCAGAGTAGCAACAGTACTGAACTTTCTCCATTTATAGACAATTTGTCTTTCTGTGGACTGATTGAACATCAAGGATTTTAGATATACTTTTGTAACCCTTTCCAGCTTCATGCAAGTCAACAATTCTTAATCTTTGATTTTCTGAGATCTCTTTTGTACAGGGCATGGTTCACATCAGGCAATGCTTCTCTTGAGTGTTTTTTATAGGACAGGGCAGCTCTAACCAACATCTCCAATCTGGTCTCATTGATTGGACTCCAGGTTAGCTGACTCCTGACTCCAATTCGTTTTTGGAGGAGTCATTAGCCTAAGGGTTTACATACTTTTTCCAACCTGCACTGTGAATGTTTAGATGATGTATTCAATATAGACAAGAACAATTCATTAATTTGTGTGTTAGTAGTTTAAGAACACCGTGTTTGTTTATTGTTGTGACTTAGATGAAGATCAGATCCAATTTTATGACCAATTTATGCAGAAATCCAGGTAATTCCAAAGGGTTCCCATACTTTTTCTTGCCACTGTAGATGTCATGATCATGGTGATCAGCTAAGAACAGGAAAATACTGTATATGTACAGTAACATATACAGTCTGCCATATCAGAATAACTGAGTATCCGGGAGAGGAGAGACCAAGGAGAGTACTGAGTTTCCTGACAGGGCAAAATGAGTCTTCCTTCTTTTGTAAGGTTTTCAAATCTGAAATCAGAAATCAGAATAGTAATACCTTTCACCCTTGAATGAGTTACAGCTGTTTTAGTGAACAGTGGTATTTTTCTAGAATTATATGGATTTTCCGGGATCAGACACTTTCTTATCTGGATATATGCGGTAAAAGAGCTCATTTGAACTCGATCAAAATAATGGGATTGCCATGGAAACGCGTGAGGGAAAGGATTATGGGGGAAAGATCACAAGTCACAGCACATGTTCATGTCATTGTTACCAATCTATATCATTACAGTTCAAAACTACTTTCACTACCATCACCAATTTCTGTATTCTAACTATGCTAATCAGATCATATGAAAGGGAGGGAGAATTTAGCAGTCACTTCTGAAAAGGAACAAGGAACAACTTCTACACAATATGCAGCAAAAACAGCCAAATGTATCAAATTCGGACTTAAGTAACCTCATCGCAGGCCTGTTACAATTAAATGTAAGTAAATCTGACAAAGGACATTTTTTTGAAGATGGTCATAGTACGGACAATTTAGCTATTTGATTTAGAATTTTGAGACCCCTTTAGGTATTTACAAAATGTATTTCAAAAATAATTTGATAAACTATTGATTTTGTCCTAAACTACTAAATCCCAAAGAAACGCATTAAACCACACATTAATTAATGGCAGTCATAAGAAACAAGGTTTTGAAGTGTCTGTCCTAACTCAGGAAATATATATACAGTGCAATTGGAAAGTATTCAGACCCCTTCCCTTTTTCCACATTTTGTTACGTTACAGCTTTATTCTAAAATGGATTGAACTATTTTTTCCCTCATCCTTGAGATGTTTCCTACAACTTGGAGTGCACCTGTGGTAAATTCAATTATATTGGATATGATATGGAAAGGTACACAGGGGCGGCAACCGGAAGGTTGCGAGTTCAAACCCCCGAGCTGACAAGGTACAAATCTGTCGTTCTGCCCCTGAACAGGCAGTTAACCCACTGTTCCCAGGTTGCCCGGCCAAACTGAGCAATCGGGGGAGAAGGGCCTTGGTCAAGGAGGTGACCAAGAACCTGATGGTCACTTTGACAGAGCTCCAGAGTTACCCTGTGGAGATGGGAGAACCTTCCAGAAGGACAACCATCTCTCTAGCACTCCACCAACAGGGCTTTATGGTAGAGTGGCCAGACGGAAGCCACTCCTCAGTTAAAGACACATGAGAGCCCGCTTGGAGTTGTCCAAAAGGAACCAAGATTGAACACAAGATGAATCCAAGATTGAACACTTTGGCCTGAATGCCAAGTGTCACGTCTGGTGGAAACCTGGCACCATCCCTACGGTGAAGGATGGTGGTGGCCGCCTCATACTGTGTGGATGTCTTTTAGAGGCAGGGACTGGGAGACTAGTCAGGATCGAGGGAAAGATGAACGGGGCAAAGTCCAGAGAGATCCTTGATGAAAACCTGCTCCAGAGTGCTCAGGACCTCAGACTGGGGTGACGGTTCACCTTCCAACAGGATAAGGACCCTAAGCACACAGCCAAAACAACACAGGATTGGCTTTGGGACAAGTCTCAAATGTCCTTGAGTGGCCCAGCCAGAGCTCGATCGAACATCTCTGGAGAGACTTTAAAACAGCTGTGCAGCAACGCTCCCCATCCAACCTGACAGAGCTTGAGAGGATCTGCAGAGAAGAATGGGAGTAACTCCCCAAATACAGGTGTGCCAAGATTGTAGCGTCATACCCAAGAAGACTAGAGGCTAATCCCTGCCTTCATACATTTTTAAAACCGGTACTGGTTACCTTCAGACAAGTACCGAGACACTTGTGGAGGCTGTAGAGCAAAACGGAGAACACCATCATGTTCATGAGAATCTCCTCCCTCAACAGAAAGACATAGTAGTTTGTAGGTCAAACCGTTTGGACTATACAGAAGACAGATTTTCGGAATAGCCATGGCATCCAAACACCGCTCTTGGTCTGCCACTTTTCACCGCAGATGCGGAAGTTCGACACTGCCACAGACATTTACGTGAGAAGACCGATTTTCGGGATGTCCATGGTCGTACAAACACCGCTCTTGCTCTGCCACTTTTCACCGCAGATGCGGAAGTGCAACACTGCCAGATGCAGTGAATCCAATGCAACAAAGAAAAACAGAACACCAGCTTAAACATACATCTGTAAGATTCCTCAGTTGGGCAGTGACTTTCACTATGTATCTATCTATTTTTTTTAACTGGGCAAGTCAGTTAAGAACAAATTCTTATTTTCAATGACGGCCAATGAACAGTGGGTTAACTGCCTGTTCAGGGGCAGAATGACAGATTTGTACCTTGTCAGCTCAGGGATTTGAACTTGCAACTTTCCAGTTACTAATCCAAAGCTCTAACCACTAGGCTACCCTGCCACCTATCTATCTATCTATCTATCTATCTATCTATCTATCATCTATCTATCTATCTATCATCCATTCAATTCAATTCAATTCAAGGGGATTTATTGGCATGGGAAACGTGTTAACATTGCCTAAACAATCAAAATTAACAGGAAACATTACACATACAGAAGTTTCAAAACAATAAAGACATTACAAATGTAATTTTATACACATATATATATACAGTGTTGTAACAATATACAAATGGTTAAAGTACACAAGGGAAAATAAATAAGCATAAATATGGGTTGTATTTACAATGGTGTTTGTTCTTCACTGGTTGCACTTTTCTTGTGGCAACAGGTCACAAATATTTCTGCTGTAATGGCACACTGTGGAATTTGACCCAGTAGATATGGGAGTTCATCAAAATTGGATTTGTTTTCGAATTCTTTGTGGATCTGTGTAATCTGAGGGAAATATGTATCTCTAATATGGTCATACATTGGGCAGAAGGTTAGGAAGTGCAGCTCAGTTTCCACCTCATTTTGTTGGCAGTGTGCACATAGCCTGTCTTCTCTTGAGAGCCATGTCTGTCTACGGCGGCCTTTCTCAATAGCAAGGCTATGCTCACTAAGTCTGTACATAGTCAAAGCTTTCCTTAAGTTTGGGTCAGTCACAGTGGTCAGGTATTCTGCCACTGTGTACTCTCTGTTTAGGGCCAAATAGCATTCTAGTTTGCTCTGTTTCTTTGTTACTGTAATTTTTTTCAATTTGTCTAGTAATTATCTTTTTGTTTTCTCATGATTTGGTTGGGTCTCATTGTGCTGCTGTCCTGGGGCTCTGTGGGGTGTGTTTGTGTTTGTGAACAAAGCCCCAGGACCAGCTTGCTTAGGGGACTCTTCTCCAGGTTCATCTCTCTGTAGGTGATGGCTTTGTTATGGAAGGTTTGGGAATCACTTCTTTTTAGGTGGTTGTAGAATTGAATGGCTCTTTTCTGGATTTGGATCATTAGTGGGTATCGGCCTAATTCTGCTCTGCATGCATTATTTGGTGTTCTACGTTGTACACAGAGGATTTTTTTGCAGAATTCTGCATGCAGAGTCTAAATTTGGTGTTTGTCCCAATTCTTGGTTGGTGAGCGGACCCCAGACCTCACAACCATAAAGGGCAATGGGCTCTATGACTGATTCAATTATTTTTAGCCAGATCTTAATTGGTATATTGAAATTTATGTTCCTATTGATGGCATAGAATGCCCTTCTTGCCTTGCCTCTCAGATCGTTCACAGCTTTTTGGAACTTACCTGTGGTGCTGATGTTTAGGCCAAGGTATGTATCATTTTTTTGTGTGCTCTAGGGCAACCGTGTCTAGATGGAATTTGTATTTGTGGTCCTGGCGACTGGCCCTTTTTTGGAACACCATTATTTTGGTCTTACTGAGATTTACTGTCAGGGCCCAGGTCTGACAGAATCTGTGCATAAGATCTAGGTGCTGCTGTAGGCCCTCCTTGGTTGGTGACAGAAGCACCAGATCTTCAGCAAACAGTAGACATTTGACTTCGGATTCTAGTAGGGTGAGGCCGGGTGCTGCAGACTTTTCTAGTGCCCGTGCCAATTCGTTGATATATATGTTGAAGAGGGTGGGGCTTAAGTTGCATCCCTGTCTCACCCCACGACCCTGTGTGAAGAAATGTGGGTATTTTTTGCCAATTTTAACCACACACTTGTTGTTTGTGTACATGGATTTTATAATGTCGCATGTTTTACCCCCACACCACTTTCGATCAATTTGTATAGCAGACCCTCATGCTAATTTGAGTCGAAGGCTTTTTAGAAATCAACAAAGCATGAGAAGACTTTGCCTTTGTTTTGTTTTGTCTGTTGTCAATTAGGGTGTGCAGGGTGAATACATGGTCTGTTGTACGGTAATTTGGTAAAATGCCAATTTGACATTTGCTCAGTACATTGTTTTCATTGAGGAAATGTACGAGTCTGCTGTTAATGATAATGCAGAGGATTTTCCCAAGGTTACTTTTGACGCATATTCCACGGTAGTTATTGGGGTCAAATTTGTCTCCACTTTTGTGGATTGGGGTGATCAGTCCTTGGTTCCAAATATTGGGGAAGATGCCAGAGCTAAGGGTGATGTTAAAGAGTTTTAGTATAGCCAATTGGAATTTGTTGTCTGTATATTTGATCATTTCATTAAGGATACCATCAACACCACAGGCCTTTTTGGGTTGGAGAGTTTTTATTTTGTCCTGTAACTCTTTCAAGGTAATTGGAGAATCCAGTGGGTTCTGGTAGTCTTTACAGTAATAGTTGATTCTAAGATTTGTATTTGATCATGTATATGTTTGTGCTCTTTATTCTTTGTTATAGAGCCAAAAATATTGGAGAAGTGGTTTACCCATACATCTCCATTTTGGATAGATAATTCTTTGTGTTGTTGTTTGTTTAGTGTTTTCCAATTTTCCCAGAAGTGGTTAGAGTCTATGGATTCTTCAATTACATTGAGCTGATTTCTGACGTGCTGTTCCTTCTTTTTCCTTGGTGTATTTCTGTATTGTTTTAGTGATTCACCATAGTGAAGGCGTAGACTCAGGTTTTCCAGGTCTCTATGTTTTGGTTGGACATGTTTCTCAATTTACACATCAAATCACCAGCCAGTTCATTTTAGCTCTTCAGAGCTAAAATGAACTGGCTGGTGATGTGATGTGTAACTAGCCAGCCAGAGAGGGCTGCTGCAGGATTGTTATTTAACCAGTAAAATGTAACTAGCTAGCTATGATCCCCATAGATCAGAAAGAAATTGAGAAACCTGTCCAACCAAAAACATAGCGACACTAGTGACAAATGCTCCTCAAGTTGTCAATATAAACATTTTATGTTGTACATCTACCAAAGAAAACATGAACATATAAAATACAATAGCTAAATCAACGAGCTAGCTAGCTACCATGCCTCATTTTGGCTGACTGTCTACTCAGCTTGTTATCAAAAATATATTTCACAGACTCATCTTATCAATGGGGAAAAATACTCTAGAATGTTAATATTATCATCACCAACATAACAAAACGAATTGTATACCGTTTCTTACCTAATTGTTGTTGTCCTGATCTCAATGACAGAGCAGTGTGAAAGTTGTGAGAGCAGTGTGAAAGTTGTGAGAATCCTTTCAGATCCAGTGGAGGCAAGGTGCCTCCCGGTAGCAGTATTCACTTTAAGTCCATGCTCCAAAACTCACAATTTTCTCAACCTGTTGTACAAAATCCCCCAAGAAATTGGGAGATGTTTCTATGTTAAATTGGCTGTTCACATTTGATTACTGAACTCTCTGCACATCATGTACATATTAGTCATTTAGCAGACTCTCGTATCCAGAGCAACTTACAGGAGCAATTAGGGTGTGAAGTAGGCACATCAAAAGATTTGTTCACCTAGTTGCCTCAGTTACTGGCTCAACGCGCTTAACCGCTAGGCTACCTGCAACCAAAGACTCAGGTGCTGCTTACACAACTGAACACAGACGTTGTGGAGCAGGGCGTTGCACAAACCTTTGGTGGGGAAGGTGCTCAAAGTGACAAAAAAGGGCAAAAGAGTAGGTGCTCCAAAATCCCTAGTGCTCTATCTGTGCAAGTGCATGTTGTGGAGGATTGTGTTTGAGTGCATGTGATTGTGTTTGTGTGCATGATATTGTGTTTTTGTGCATGTGATTGTGATTGTGTTTATGTTCATGTAATTGTGTTTGTGTGCATGATGTTGTGTTTTTGTGCATGTGATTGTGATTGTGTTTATGTTCATGTAATTGTGTTTGTGTGCATGTGATTGTGATTGTGTTCATGTTCATGTGATTGTGTTTATGTGCTTGTGTTCATGTTTATGCGCATGTGATTGTGTTTGTGTGCAAGTGTTTGTGTTTATGTGATTGTGATTGTGTTTATGTGATTGTGTTTATGTGATTGTGATTGTGTTTATCTGATTGTGTTTATCTGATTGTGTTTCTGTGCATGTGATCGTGATTGTGTTTGTGTGCATGTGATTGTGATTGTGTTTTTCACATTTTTCAGATAATAGACTGCTTGTAAATAAATGTAATAGACTGCTTGTAAATAATATCCTTCTTGGAGACAATCAGACAAAGACGTGACGGACGCCTTATGATATGTCCTCTAGATGGGCCATGTACTGTTCATGACTCACTGTGTTGCTACGAGTGACAGGTTGCTGAGTTCAACACACTGACGAGTGTAATAATAATATAATAATAATATATGCCATTTAGCAGACGCTTTTATCCAAAGGCTGTTGTGGCCGTTACCGTGACAGACACAGATGTAACGTGTACCCTACCAACTGAGCTACAGACTGAGGGAACACTGCCATAGCCTTAATGCTGCTTTAATTAGCTACAGTGAAATACTTTGTCTAGGAGATGACAGGGAGCGAAAAACAGTGGGATTTGCTGGCCAGCTCTCTTGGGATTAGCCCCATAGACATTAGAGAGGCAGAGAACTAGTATGTAGCTGTGGTTTAAACAGAAGCACTGAACCTATAACACAATCATAGTAACCGAAGCTGTGAATGTTTCATGAACATAGAACACAGCTATACTCCGAGTTGATATTCATGTCATAAGAAGGAATTCCCCTTGACCATGTCCACAAATTGAGGAAAACTAACACTGTTAGGACCTCCCGGGTGGCGCAGTGGCAAAGGGCGCTGTACTGCAGCGCCAGCTGTGCCACCAGAGACCCTGGGTTCGCGTCCAGGGCGCGACCGGGAGGTCCGTGGGGCGACGCACAATTGGCATAGCGTCGTCCGGGTTAGGGAGGGCTTGGCCGGTAGGGATATCCTTGTCTCATCGCACACCAGCGACTCCTGTTGCGGGCCGGGCGCAGTGCACGCTGACCAAGTTGCCAGGTGCATGGTGTTTCCTCCGACACATTGGTGCGGCTGGCTTCGGGGTTGGATGCAGTGCGGCTTGGTTGGGTTGTGTATCGGAGGACGCATGACTTTCAACCTTCGTCTCTCCCGAGCGATGAGACAAGATAGTAGCTACTAAAAATTGGATACCACGAAAAAGGGGTTAAAATAAAAAAATATGTTTTTAAAAAACCCACTGTTTTCCATTGACCCCCGTTGTAAAAGAGACAACTTTGTCGTTGATAACAAAACATGCTGAAAAGCTGCTGTGTTATTCAATGTACATGTAACCAGGTCAAAAATCTATAGTTTGCAGAACTCCCTCGTAGGGAAATAGATCCTGCGAGAAGAGCCTTGTGGTTTCAGCTATTCGGTGTGGGACAGTGGGAAATATGGGGACCAAATATGCTACACATAGCTACGTATGTGTGTGGAAAACATTTAATCACAGGTAAGACATTTAACTTGTTTAATATAACTCTACTCACTACTTGTAGCTGTATAGTATGTTTGTTTGTGTTGTTGGTCTTGGCTAGCTTAATATTCAGGTAGTAGGTCAAGCCCTACAATATTACGGATTTGTAAGTAGTGAGAACTCTCGGGAGCAGGAAATGTTGAAAAGTCCTCTTCAGACATGTTGTACTTTTCCTAAATGTAGTTTGTAATTGATAAATTGCATTTGAAAAAAGTCAAGTTTTTTCTATGAGCCAATGGGGTAACCTAGGTAACCACAGGTTGTTTTCCCACAGGCGGGCGGGGCCATGACGTTCTATCTAATAACAACTTGGACTATTCAAAGAGGTTCTGTTGTTTCCATGACAGCTATAGAACATTGTATTTCATTTTGACTCAATCAATGCCAGCTCTGTGATGGCGCTGCCAGCTTTGAAATGAGGTGTAAAATAACAACAGAGTGTAGAGAGCAGTCAGAGGATGAGGAAAATAACAACTGTGGGCTGAGAGAGAGAGAAAATAAAGAGAGAGAGACAGGGCAGTGAGAGAGAGAGAGGAAAACACCAATTGTGGGCTGAGAGAGCGAGAGAGAGTGAGAGGGAGAGAGAGCGCGACAGAGAGGAAAACAACAACTCTGGACTAGACAGAACTCCCAGGAGGCTGTGCGGTAGACAGACACAGATGTTGAAATTCAGATCACACACACACCTGCAAACCATGCTGCTTACAAGAGAGAGAGACGGAGGGAGAGAAAGAGGGGGGGAAGAGAGAGATAGTAGAGAGGGATGGGAAAGAGAAAGGGGGAGAGAAGGAGATGGAGAGAGAGATGATGGGAGATATGGGGGAGGGATGAGAGAGCAAGGGGAAGAATGAGATAGAAAGTGATGTAAAAGGAAGGAGAGCGAGAGACTGAGTATTATTGACCAATTACACACACACACACACACACACACACACACACACACACACACACACACACACACACACACACACACACACACACACACACACACACACACACACACACACACACACACACACAACATGACAGTTATTTATGCGACTGTGTGACATAGAGAATTACTACTCCGTCTGTTGCTGTGCCCTGTGCAGTTATTCTGTATGTACTGTAGTCCTTGCCTTGCTGTGTGAGACTGTTTTGTGAGACGTGCTGTCTCATACATACAAACCTGTGGTGAAATACACTACCCTCAAACATCTTCAAGCTGTATAACAATGGCTATAATGGTTTCCTGAGATAGATATAAAGACTGATATAACATCAACTAATGCATTCATTCAATATCCACAAAATCACATTATGCTGTGGTCACGATACAGGTCTGTTTCAATTCACGTGTTGAAGAGCTTATCATACGAGACAGGCTACTGTAATTTACAGGAGTGAAACACACTGTTATATACATTGTAGGCCTAGACATTGTCTGTTGATCTGATATACAGTACAGGTAACTGCCAAAATAAAGGAAACACCAACATAAAGTGTCTTAATAGGGTGTTTGGCTACCCCGAGATGTCATTTGTAAATAAGAATTTGTTCTTAACTGACTTGCCTAGCTAAATAAAGGTCAAATAAAATATTGGAAGGATGCAACATCATTCTTTTTATTGATGCTGGTGGAAAACACTGTCACAGGCACCGCTCCAGAATCTCCCATAAGTGTTGAATTGGGTTAACATCTGGTGACTGAGACAGACACACACTCTCACACACTTTATTTTGGCAGTTACCTGTACAGTGTTTATGTACAGTATGGTATGACAAAGAGGCAGGCAGAGTAGGTGGCAGCTGGTGCTGTTCTGTTTCAAACCTCCTGCCTTCTAAAATAGAATGTAGAATTTAGAAGTGGAATAGAGAAGATCAGAGGAAGCAGGCTCAGCAGGATTTGTGGTATTATGATTATTATCTTTTGGAATGGTCCATCCCCATACATCACTATTCCATCCCGATCTGCCTGATCTGATCAACGTTAGCTCCATGTTTACATTACCACACATTGTGTAAATATTATCACTGGAGGCAATGATGGTGTCGTGACGTGACAGATGTGATGACTGCTATTTATCAAAAATGACCTACTACATTGAATTATTACTAGATTAAATGTAACAATGTAACAATTAACTCATTAGGAATTTGGGGAACCACGGGAAAAGTTCTTTAACGAGTCACTATCTCCCGACTTAACCTCGAAAGATATTATCAATATCTCTTGCATCAATAGCCATCAATTATCAATTATTACTTCATCAGTCTCATTCTGAACGTCGTTGACTTAGTAAATCTGGGTGAACCCTAACCTAAGTCATGAATCAGCGATACACAAATTGACTTCATTATTTATTTACTAACTAACTAAATAACCACACAGAAAAACATAAAACACACACAGTATAAGTTATTGCTGCTCTGGCCCCCCAATGGTGGAACAAACTCCCTCACGACGCCAGGACAGCGGAGTCAATCACCACCTTCCGGAGACACCTGAAACCCCACCTCTTTAAGGAATACCTAGGATAGGATAAAGTAATCCTTCTCATCCCCCCCCCCTTAAAATATTTAGATGCACTATTGTAAAGTGGCTGTTCCACTGGATGTCATAAGGTGAATGCACCAATTTGTATGTCGCTCTGGATAAGAGCGTCTGCTAAATGACTTAAATGTAAATGTAATTATTGATTACTAACATAATGCAATGAAAACAGTCCCTAGTGGACTAACATGGTATGATGGCTTGTTACACAATGGAAAGGGGAGGGGTATGTAAGCCTCCTCTGGTTTCAGTTCAACCACAAGCAGGCTGGTCTACCCTGAAACAACAACCTCAAAATAAGCTTTAACCCTACTATTCTTTTCAAAGAAGACTTCAAAATATTTTTGTTTATTTCCATTTTAAGTGACACACACTATTAGGTTGTTTGAATGTCAAACATTAAGTATCCTTAATTTGGGAGGTAAAGTTGAGTCCAAATAAATGTGTGGTTGGATTAAAACAAGCATAAATTCCCAAAGGCCAATTAATGTAGAAGTTGTGCTTTGTTGAAAAACATTTTAAATGCAGTCAAAGGTTATCACAGATAATGAGGTTGACAATTATAAGAAGTTAACTTTCTCTTTTCCCCCAATTTCTGACAATCCTATTCACTTTAGGATGCATTTATAGATATTTTGCCAAGTGATATTTTACAAACTCCAGTATTCTCTCTGGTGAACATTAGCCAAATATTGAATATGAAGTGCAGATGATTATACTGTATGACAGTGTTTCCCAACTGGTGACCCACAGGTGGAATTTGGCCAGTGGGTGGTTTTATTTGGCCACACAATTTTTCTGAAAATGTTCTTTTTGGAGGGGGGTAAAATAGAGTGCATTCGGAAAGTACTCAGACAGTCACTCGCTGATCTGTTTCACCTGTCATTTTAATGTCTCCACCCCCCTCCAGGTATCGTTTGTTTTCCCCCAGTGTATTTATCCCTGTGTTTCCTGTCTCTCTGTGCCAGTTCGTCTGGTATGTTTAGTGTCAACCAGCGGTTTTCCCCATACTCCTGCCTTTGCTATTCTCCTTTTTCTAGTCCTCCCAGTTTTGACCCTTGCCTGTTCTGGACTCTGTACCCGCATGCCTGACCATTCTGCATGCCTGACCATTCTGCCTGCCTTGACCACGAGCCTGTCTGCCACTCTGTACCTCCTGGACTCTGAACTGGTTTTGACCTTTTGCCTGTCCACAACCTCTTGCCTACTCCTTTTTGGATTATTAAACACCTTAAGCTCTCACCATCTGCCTCTTGTGTCTGTATCTGCGTCTCGCCTTGTGTCATGATAGTACAAACTGGCCATGACAGACCCAGCAGACTTCGCCATGCTGTCTTCCTGCAGGGAGCCACCATTGGGAGTCATGAGGAGCTGTTACAGGACCTTCTGGAAGGGCTTTGTTCTCTGACAGAACGCCACGACCAAGGGTTTAAGGCTACTATGGAGCTAATTAAGGAGTTAACTCATAGGCTGTCTGCCATCCCTGAGAGACCCCAACTTCCCAGTGCATTTTTTACTTTTAGTGGTGAGTTGGTACAGCCTACCCCGGTTCCCCGAGAACCCCGCTTACCTCCTCCGGAGCGATATTATGGAGATTCTGGTACCTGTCGGGGCTTTCTTTCTCAGTGCTCACTTATTTTTGAGTTAGCTGCTCGGGAATTGCCGGTAGATCTCGACTCCCTCATCGCCCTAACCATTAAGATTTATGGACGCTTAAGGGAATGCAGGAGTGAGAGGTTTGGCCTCGGGCACACTGGTTCACCCGCTATGGCTCGCTCATCTTTGAAGGAATCCAGAAGTTCACGAAGCCAGTTTTCTCGAGAGGATTCAAAGCCACCTGAGCTCCCTCGTGAATTATCAACAACGTGTGAGTTGGATTCTCCTGAGCCTATGCATTTAGGAAGAGCTAGTTTATTGGTTGGGGAACGTAGGCTCAATTCCAACTGTTGTCTGTACTGTGGTGGCGCAGGACATTACACAGCTACCTGCCCTGTTAGGAAACCCTTGTCTCTGGTGGGTACTTTGATCAGTCATACTGGGAGTTCCCTAATTCCCATCATCCTCACTCTCACTCCTTTCTTTGTGCTTGTGCTGTGGGGAGACCAATCTAAGTCTCTCCGAGTACTTATTGACTCTGGGGCGGAAGAAAGTTTTATGGATGCTACTATTGCTTCTGATCTAGGTATACCCATTCAACCTCTCTCGGTTCCCATGGATGCCAGGGCACTGGATGGCCGCTCAATAGGTGGAGTCACCCATTGTACTGTGCCCATTCAAATACGGATTTCCGGTAACCACAGTGAGACCATACAGTTCCTCCTCATTGCATCTCCCCATGTTCCTGTTGCCTTGGGGTTTTCCTGGCTCCAAAAACATAACCCTGTTATTGACTGGACCACGAGCTCCATCATGGGTTGGATCCCATTTTGCCATTCCCACTGTCTTCAAGCAGCACAGCCTTCCCCCAGATGTCTTCCTCAGGATGTCAGCAAGGATTTGGATGTTTGTCATTCCCACTGAGTACCATGACCTTCTTGATGTTTTCAGTAAGGCACATGCAACTTCCCTACCCCGCACAGTCCTTATGATTGTGCCATTGATCTTCTCCCAGGCACCACACCACCTCGGGGTCGGCTATATTCTCTATCCGGGCCGGAGACCAAGGCCATGGAGGAGTACATAGAGGAGTTTCTGGCTACTGGGGCCGTCCATCCGTTTGCATCTCCTGTCGGCGCAGGGTTTTTCTTTGTGGAGAAGAAGGACAAAACCCTGCATCCATGCATTGACTACCGGGGACTGAATGCCATTAACATAAAACATCATTACCCCTTACCACTCCTCTCCTCTGCTTTTGAACCTGTCCAGGTGTAACAGTATCTTCTCTTCTCCAGACCATTTCCGGAGACCTTCTCCCTTACCTCACCTCGCTCATCAACTCATCCCTGACCGCTGGCTACGTCCCTTCCGTCTTCAAGAGAGCGAGAGTTGCACCCCTTCTGAAAAAACCTACACTCGTTACCTCCGATTGTCAACAACTACAGACCAGTATCCCTTCTTTCTTTTCTCTCCAAAACTCTTGAACGTGCCGTCCTTGGCCAGCTCTCCCGCTATCTCTCTCAGAATGACCTTCTTGATCCAAATCAGTCAGGTTTCAAGACTAGTCATTCAACTGAGACTGCTCTTCTCTGTATCACGGAGGCGCTCCGCACTGCTAAAGCTAACTCTCTCTCCTCTGCTCTCATCCTTCTAGACCTATCGGCTGCCTTCGATACTGTGAACCATCAGATCCTCCTCTCCACCCTCTCCGAGTTGGGCATCTCCGGCGCGGCCCACGCTTGGATTGCGTCCTACCTGACAGGTCGCTCCTACCAGGTGGCGTGGCGAGAATCTGTCTCCTCACCACGCGCTCTCACCACTGGTGTCCCCCAGGGCTCTGTTCTAGGCCCTCTCCTATTCTCGCTATACACCAAGTCACTTGGCTCTGTCATAACCTCACATGGTCTCTCCTATCATTGCTATGCAGACGACACACAATTAATCTTCTCCTTTCCCCCTTCTGATGACCAGGTGGCGAATCGCATCTCTGCATGTCTGGCAGACATATCAGTGTGGATGACGGATCACCACCTCAAGCTGAACCTCGGCAAGACGGAGCTGCTCTTCCTCCCGGGGAAGGACTGCCCGTTCCATGATCTCGCCATCACGGTTGACAACTCCATTGCGTCCTCCTCCCAGAGCGCTAAGAACCTTGGCGTGATCCTGGACAACACCCTGTCGTTCTCAACTAACATCAAGGCGGTGGCCCGTTCCTGTAGCTTCATGCTCTACAACATCCGCAGAGTACGACCCTGCCTCACACAGGAAGCGGCGCAGGTCCTAATCCAGGCACTTGTCATCTCCCGTCTGGATTACTGCAACTCGCTGTTGGCTGGGCTCCCTGCCTGTGCCATTAAACCCCTACAACTCATCCAGAACGCCGCAGCCCGTCTGGTGTTCAACCTTCCCAAGTTCTCTCACGTCACCCCTCTCCTCCGCTCTCTCCACTGGCTTCCAGTTGAAGCTCGCATCCGCTACAAGACCATGGTGCTTGCCTACGGAGCTGTGAGGGGAACGGCACCTCAGTACCTCCAGGCTCTGATCAGGCCCTACACCCAAACAAGGGCACTGCGTTCATCCACCTCTGGCCTGCTCGCCTCCCTACCACTGAGGAAGTACAGTTCCCGCTCAGCCCAGTCAAAACTGTTCGCTGCTCTGGCCCCCCAATGGTGGAACAAACTACCTCACGACGCCAGGACAGCGGAGTCAATCACCACCTTCCGGAGACACCTGAAACCCCACCTCTTTAAGAAATACCTAGGATAGGATAAAGTAATCCTTCTCACCCCCCCACCCCCCCCTTAAAAGATTTAGATGCACTATTGTAAAGTGGCTGTTCCACTGGATGTCATAAGGTGAATGCACCAATTTGTAAGTCGCTCTGGATAAGAGCGTCTGCTAAATGACTTAAATGTAAATGTAAATGTAAGGAAAGGGAGAGACAAAGAGTCAACTTCTTGTACATACATTTGGAAACTAAAAATCAAATCAAATTTTATTGTCACATACACATGGTTAGCAGATGTTAATGCGAGTGTCGCGAAATGCTTGTGCTTCTAGTTCCGACAATGCAGTAATAACCAACAAGTAATCTAGCTAACAATTCCAAAACTACTACCTTATAGACACAAGTGTAAGGGGATAAGAATATGTACATAAAGATATATGAGTGAGTGATGGTACAGAGCGGCATAGGCAAGATACAGTAGATGGTATTGAGTGCAGTATATACATATGAGATGAGTATGTAAACAAAGTGGCATAGTTAAAGTGGCTAGTGATACATGTATTACATAAAGATGCAGTAGATGATATAGAGTACAGTATATACATATACATATGAGATGAATAATGTAGGGTATGTAAACATTATATTAGGTAGCATTGTTTAAAGTGGCAAGTGATAGGGGGCGGCAGGGTAGCCTAGTGGTTAGAGCGTTGTACTAGTAACCGGAAGGTTGCAAGTTCAAACCCCTGAGCTGACAAGGTAAAAATCTGTCGTTCAGCCCCTGAACAGGCAGTTAACCCGCTGTTCCTAGGCCGTCATTGAAAATAAGAATTTGTTCTTAACTGACTTGCCTGGTTAAATAAAGGTAAAACAAAAATATATATTTTACATCAATTCCCATTATTAAAGTGGCTGGAATTGAGTCAGTGTGTTGGCAGCAGCCACTCAATGTTAGTGGTGGCTGTTTAACAGTCTGATGGCCTTTAGATAGAAGCTGTTTTTCAGTCTCTCGGTCCCAGCTTTGATGCACCTGTACTGACCTCGCCTTCTGGATGATAGCGGGGTGAACAGGCAGTGGCTCGGGTGGTTGTTGTCCTTGATGATCTTTATGGCCTTCCTGTGACATCGGGTGGTGTAGGTGTCCTGGAGGGCAGGTAGTTTGCCCCCGGTGATGCGTTGTGCAGACTTCACTACCCTCTGGAGAGCCCTACGGTTGTGGGCGGAGCAGTTGCCGTATCAGGCCGTGATACAGCCCGACAGGATGCTCTCGATTGTGCATCTGTAGAAGTTTGTGAGTGCTTTTGGTGACAAGCCGAATTTCTTCAGCCTCCTGAGGTTGAAGAGGCGCTGCTGCGCCTTCTTCACGATGCTGTCTGTGTGGGTGGACCAATTCAGTTTGTCTGTGATGTGTACGCCGAGGAACTAAAAACTTACTACCCTCTCCACTACTGTCCCATGTGTTCCAGTCCAGATGCTGTTCCTGTTCTGTTTCATGTCAGTTATTAAACCTTCACATGCTTTTCATCTCCTGCATCAATCCTTTCAGAATGCGGACACCATTACAAGAAGCATCAGGGAGTTTTTTAGGGTTTTGTTTTGTTGGTGACCTCGGACCCTGGGGCCGCCGCCGATGGAACCGGGGGTGCCCTAGCTGGCTCGAGAGGTTTCCTTTCCCCGGTTAGCTCAGCAGGTTCACATCCCACGTCATGCTTCAGCCGGCTTGTCGGGTTCCTATGCCTCAGCCAGCCCATGAGTTTTTTTGTGATGGTGATGTCGGGCTTGGATTCTGCCACCGATGGAACCGGGGGTGCCTAAGCTGACTCGTTGGGCTGTCATGCCCTACCTGGCTTGAGAGGTTTCCTAGCCCCGGTTGGCTCGGAGGGTCTCCATCCCATATCATGCTTCAGCTGGCCCATGGGGCTTCTATGCCGCACCGGGATCGTCAGGCTGACACGCCTCGGCCGGCCTGTCAGGCTTGCCCAGATGGTACCAGGTGGCTCGCCCAGGGGTACTGTCTTACCTACTCCTGCTCCCCCTCCCTGGCGCTCGGGGGCACCAGGCTACCCATCTTTACACGCAACTGTCACCATCATTTCGCAAATCAGTGCTCATTGGACTCACCTGGACTCCTTCACGTGGTTGATTGCCCCTGTGTATCTGTCTGTTCCTCTGTGGTGTTCCCTGTGTCCGTATTAAGTTTTATGTGTTCCTGTCCAGATGCTGTTCCTGTTCTGTTTCATGGCCGTCAGTTATTAAACCTTCATTCCCCGTTGATCCTTTCACACATATATCAATGAAGTGCAGAAGAGTTTAATAATAAAAAACATGAAGTAGTGTACTGAACGTAAACAAAACCAATATGCCTAAAACTGGGGCTAGTGAGGGCTAAATAAAGGGTTAGTAATCAAGGTATTAATGAAGTCCAGGTGTGCATAACGATGGGCAGCAGGTGTACATAATGATGTTTGCTAGGTGTGCGTAATGTGGGTTGCTAGGACCAGTGGTTAGTAGAGCGGCGACGTTGCGCATCGGAGAGAGGGAACGGGAGTAGGCGTGACACTTCCTGTCAAATGTATGACCATATTAGAGACACATATTTCGCTCAGGCCCACATTTAAAAACGAAATAAACTCCTATATCTATTGAGTGAAATAACATTGTTGTGCCATCACAGCAGCAACATTTGTGACCTGTTGCCAAGAAAAGGGCAAACAGTGATGAAAAGACACTATTGCAAATAAAACCCAGATTTATGTATATTTATTTTCCCTTTTGAACTTTACCTATTTACAACACAGTATATAGCCATAATATGACATTTTAAATGTCTCTATTCCTTTGTAACGTTTGTGAGTGTAATGTTTACTGTTCAATTGATATGGTTAATTATCTATTTCATTTGCTTTGGCAATGTAAAAATACGTCCCCGAAGCCAATGAAGCCCTTTGAATTGAATTGAATTGAGAGAGAGAGCAGAGTAGAGGTGTGAAGGAGCACACACAGCTGTGTGAACAAACACACACATGCACAGTACATTACTGGTGCCGTCTTCCCATCCATACAGGCCATCTACTTGAAATGGTGCCTGAGGAATCCCCGCAACATCATCAAGTACCCCACACACCACAGCCACAAGCTGTTTGCTCTGTTGGGCAGACGGTATTGGAGCATGAGGTCTGATACCAATAGGCTCTAAACACACACACACACACACACACACACACACACACACACACACACACACACACACACACACACACACACACACACACACACACACACACACACACACACACACACACACACACACACACACACACACACACACACACACACACACACACACACACACACACACACACACACACACACACACACACACACACACACACACACACACACACACACACACACACACACACACACACACACACACACACACACACACACACACACACACACACACACACACACACACACACACACACACACACACACACACACACACACACACACACACACACACCTCATTCTCCAGACTGCTAGGCTGGCCATGACAGCTGAAACAGAGTAGTACCTAGCCCATTGCTTTACCCTAGTTTTTGTCAGGCCCGCAGTCTGGAGGCCACGCACTGCATGCCTATGTACGTGGCTGAGACTGCCACCAGCTTGCAACTACATTCAAGGCTGTTCAAGCGTGCCACGAGTAGCTGGTATTTAAGCAGCTTCTCTGCAAAGGCCTTCTCTATGTAGATGTCAAATGAGCAGCACACTTCCAAAATGAGCTCCTCCCCCTGGCCTCCCCCAACAACAAAAATATCTGGTGTATTTGACACACAGGAAAACACATCAACATCAAATCAGCTTCCCCTTACACAATAATGTTTATGCATCTGTTGGTGAGACTACTTGTCTCACGTCTCTGGCTATCAAGTCAACAAGGCGGTCATGTCTAGCAATGTACAAATCTTTGTATGAACAGCAGAAATTCACAACATGGGCAATGGACTCCATTACATTGGACTCATGTAGAATACAAAATGGGTCATGGTTTACAGGGTACCAGAGTGCACAATTTGTTGGTAGAACGTGCAACTTCGCCTTAAGAGTATAGGTGAGAATGTCCTCGCCAGTGTCCGCATTCTGGTATATGGAATGGGAGACAGAGTGACCAGAAAAGTCCAGAGCAGCGAGTTTCTCCTGCAGCCTTGGGCTCGTCCAGTTTTGCATTCGCTGCATCCGTTTGAAACCAAGGAGTGTTGTCCTGGATATAGGATGAGATGTTCCATCATGGATGACAAAAGCCTACACAACAACACTGCGATCTGCCACAACTACATCAGAGGCAGTCACTGGCTCAGTTCGCATATCAGTCCGTGTCCACCTGAGCTCCACTCCAGTCCGGTAGCACACAGGTCCTTGAGGTCCGGCCAGTCTGACCAGACTCCAAAGCCAGCAGCACGAGTGTCCAATTTTCTGTTGGTCTTCTTACTGAAGCCCAGAAAGTTGTCCTCAGTGTACCTGGCCAGTGGAACCTTCTTCCTGAAGCCCAGAAAGTTGTCCTCAGTTTACCTGGCCAGTGGAACCTTCCTCCTGAAGCCCAGAATGTTGTCCTCAGTGTACCTGGCCAGTGGAACCTTCCTCCTGAAGCCCAGAAAGTTGTCCTCAGTGTACCTGGCCAGTGGAACCTTCTTCCTGAAGCCCAGAAAGTTGTCCTCAGTGTACCTGGCCAGTGGAACCTTCCTCCTGAAGCCCAGAAAGTTGTCCTCAGTGTACCTGGCCAGTGGAACCTTCCTCCTGAAGCCCAGAAAGTTGTCCTCAGTGTACCTGGCCAGTGGAACCTTCCTTCTGAAGCCCAGAAAATTGTCCTCAGTGTACCTGGCCAGTGGAACCTTCCTCCTGAAGCCCAGAAAGTTGTCCTCAGTGTACCTGGCCAGTGGAACCTTCTTCCTGAAGCCCAGAAAGTTGTCCTCAGTGTACCTGGCAGGGAACCTTCCTCCTGAAGCCCAGAAAGTTGTCCTCAGTGTACCTGGCCAGTGGACCCTTCTTCCTGAAGCAAATAAAGTTGTTCTCAGTGTAACTGGCCAGTGGAACCTTCCTCCTGAAGCCCAGAAAGTTGTCCTCAGTGTACCTGGCCAGTGGAACCTTCCTCCTGAAGCCCGGAAAGTTGTCCTCAGTGTACCTGGCCAGTGGAACCTTCCTCCTGAAGCCCAGAAAGTTGTCCTCAGTGTACCTGGCCAGTGGAACTTTCCTCCTGAAGCCCAGAAAGTTGTCCTCAGTGTACCTGGCCAGTGGAACCTTCCTCCTGAAGCCCAGAAAGTTGTCCTCAGTGTACCTGGCCAGTGGAACCTTCCTTCTGAAGCCCAGAAAGTTGTCCTCAGTGTACCTGGCAGGGAACCTTCCTCCTGAAGCCCAGAAAGTTGTCCTCAGTGTACCTGGCCAGTGGAACCTTCCTCCTGAAGCCCAGAAAGTTGTTCTCAGTGTACCTGGCCAGTGGAACCTTCCTCCTGAAGCCCAGAAAGTTGTCCTCAGTGTACCTGGCAGGGGAACCTTCCTCCTGAAGCCCAGAAAGTTGTCCTCAGTGTACCTGGCCAGTGGAACCTTCTTCCTGAAGCCCAGAAAGTTGTCCTCAGTGTACCTGGCCAGTGGAACCTTCCTCCTGAAGCCCAGAAAGTTGTCCTCAGTGTACCTGGCAGGGGAACCTTCCTCCTGAAGCCCAGAAAGTTGTCCTCAGTGTACCTGGCCAGTGGACCCTTCTTCCTGAAGCAAATAAAGTTGTTCTCAGTGTAACTGGCCAGTGGAACCTTCCTCCTGAAGCCCAGAAAGTTGTCCTCGGTGTACCTGGCCAGTGGAACCTTCCTCCTGAAGCCCAGAAAGTTGTCCTCAGTGTACCTGGCCAGTGGAACCTTCCTCCTGAAGCCCAGAAAGTTGTCCTCAGTGTACCTGGCCAGTGGAACCTTCTTCCTGAAGCCCAGGAAGTTGTCCTCAGTGTACCTGGCCAGTGGAACCTTCTTCCCGAAGCCCAGAAAGTTGTCCTCAGTGTACCTGGCCAGTGGAACCTTCCTCCTGAAGCCCAGAAAGTTGTCCTCAGTGTACCTGGCCAGTGGAACCTTCTTCCTGAAGCCCAGAAAGTTGTCCTCAGTGTACCTGGCCAGTGGAACCTTCCTCCTGAAGCCCAGAAAGTTGTCCTCAATGCACCTGGCCAGTGGAACCTTCTTCCCGAAGCCCAGAAAGTTGTCCTCAGTGTACCTGGCCAGTGGAACCTTCCTCCTGAAGCCCAGAAAGTTGTCCTCAGTGTACCTGGCCAGTGGAACCTTCCTCCTGAAGCCCAGAAAGTTGTCCTCAGTGTACCTGGCAGGGGAACCTTCCTCCTGAAGCCCAGAAAGTTGTCCTCAGTGTACCTGGCCAGTGGACCCTTCTTCCTGAAGCAAATAAAGTTGTTCTCAGTGTACCTGGCCAGTGGAACCTTCCTCCTGAAGCCCAGAAAGTTGTCCTCAGTGTACCTGGCAGGGGAACCTTCCTCCTGAAGCCCAGAAAGTTGTCCTCAGTGTACCTGGCCAGTGGAACCTTCTTCCTGAAGCCCAGAAAGTTGTCCTCAGTGTACCTGGCCAGCCCAGAAAGTTGTCCTCAGTGTACCTGGCCAGTGGAACCTTCCTTCTGAAGCCCAGAAAGTTGTCCTCAGTGTACCTGGCAGGGGAACCTTCCTCCTGAAGCCCAGAAAGTTGTCCTCAGTGTACCTGGCCAGTGGACCCTTCTTCCTGAAGCAAATAAAGTTGTTCTCAGTGTAACTGGCCAGTGGAACCTTCCTCCTGAAGCCCAGAAAGTTGTCCTCGGTGTACCTGGCCAGTGGAACCTTCCTCCTGAAGCCCAGAAAGTTGTCCTCAGTGTACCTGGCCAGTGGAACCTTCCTCCTGAAGCCCAGAAAGTTGTCCTCAGTGTACCTGGCCAGTGGAACCTTCTTCCTGAAGCCCAGGAAGTTGTCTTCCTTGTCCTCAGTGTAAGTGGAACCTTCCTCCTGAAGCCCAGAAAGTTGTCCTCGGTGTACCTGGCCAGTGGAACCTTCTTCCTGAAGCCCAGAAAGTTGTCCTCAGTGTACCTGGCCAGTGGAACCTTCCTCCTGAAGCCCAGAAAGTTGTCCTCAATGTACCTGGCCAGTGGAACCTTCTTCCCGAAGCCCAGAAAGTTGTCCTCAGTGTACCTGGCCAGTGGAACCTTCTTCCTGAAGCCCAGAAAGTTGTCCTCGGTGTACCTGGCCAGTGGAACCTTCCTCATGAAGCCCAGAAAGTTGTCCTCAGTGTACCTGGCCAGTGGAACCTTCCTCCTGAAGCCCAGAAAGTTGTCCTCAGTGTACCTGGCCAGTGGAACCTTCCTCCTGAAGCCCAGAAAGTTGTCCTCAGTGTACCTGGCCAGTGGAACCTTCTTCCTGAAGCCCAGAAAGTTGTCCTCAGTGTACCTGGCCAGTGGATCCTTCTTCCTGAAGCCCAGAAAGTTGTCCTCAGTGTACCTGGCCAGTGGAACCTTCCTCCTGAAGCCCAGAAAGTTGTCCTCAGTGTACCTGGCCAGTGGAACCTTCTTCCTGAAGCCCAGAAAGTTGTCCTCAGTGTACCTGGCCAGTGGAACCTTCCTCCTGAAGCCCAGAAAGTTGTCCTCAGTGTACCTGGCCAGTGGAACCTTCTTCCTGAAGCCCAGAAAGTTGTCCTCAGTGTACCTGGCCAGTGGAACCTTCTTCCTGAAGCCCAGAAAGTTGTCCTCAGTGTACCTGGCCAGTGGAACCTTCCTCCTGAAGCCCAGAAAGTTGTCCTCAGTGTACCTGGCCAGTGGAACCTTCTTCCTGAAGCCCAGAAAGTAGTCCTCAGTGTACTTGGCCAGTGGAACCTTCTTCCTGAAGCCCAGAAAGTTGTCCTCAGTGTACCTGGCCAGTTGAACCTTCCTCCTCCGTAGGTCCAGAAGGGAGGAGGCTCTGGTTAACCCCTTAACTGTCACATCGTCACTGTTGAAAATGTTCAACAGGTGTGTCAGTCTCGTAGCAGTGTAAATCTACTCAATATTCGGGACACATAAACCCCCCTCTCTTTGGCTCAGGAAGACAACGTCACGTGTGGTGTGTGTGTTTAGGCATAGGACTTAGTCACCACTTGAACAGTTTTGATATTAATTTCCCTCCGAACCTTCTGTGGGATATTCACATTTGCAAGCAGATTTAAGAGGAATGCTTTTCCAACGGTCTTGAAGGAGTTCTCACATATGCTGAGGACTTGCTGGCTGCTTTTCCTTCAATATGCAGTAGAAATCATCTCAAACCATATCAATTGGGTTTAGGTCGGGTGATTGTTGAGGCCAGGTCATCTGATGCAGCACTCCATCACTCTCCTTCTTGGTCAAATAGCCCTTACACTGTCTGGAGATGTGTTTTGGGTCATTGTCCTGTTGAAGAAAAAAAGATAGTCCCACTAACCGCAAACCAGATGGGATGGCGTATCACTGCAGAATGATGTGGTAGCCATGCTGGTTAATTAAGTGTGCCTTGAATTCTAAACAAATCACTGACAGTATCACCAGCAAAGCACCCCCACACCATCACACCTCCTCCTCCGTGCTTCATGGTGGGAACCATACATGCGGAGAACATCCTTTCACCTACTCAGTGTCTCACAAAGACACAGTGGTTGGAACCAACATTGTGGACTCATTAGACCAAAGGACAGATTTCCACCGGTCTCATGTCCATTGCTTGTGTTTCTTGGCCCAAGCAAGTCTTTTCTTATTATTGGTGTCCTTTAGTGGTGGTGTCACACCCTGATCTGTTTCACCTGTCTTTGTGATTGTCTCCACCCCCCTGTTTTTGTTTGTTTTGTTTTGTCAAGCCTACCAACATTTTCCCCTCTGTTCCTGTTTCTCAGTAGTTCCTGTTTTCTAGTTTTGACCTTTCTGCCTGCCCTGACCCTGCCTGTCGTCCTGTACCTTTGCCCCACTACTCTGGATTACCGACCTCTGCCTGACCTGAACCTGAGTCTGCCTGCCATCCTGTACCTTTGCCCCACTACTCTGGATTATCAACCCTTACCTGCTTTGGCCTGTCGTTTGCCTGCCTCTGTTGCTGTAATAAACATTGTTACTTCGACACAGTCTGCATTTGGGTCTTACCTGAAACATGATAGAATGGCTGAAAAATTGCAACATTTACCTGGAGCTGACACTGCAGATAGCACTAATGGGCGATCTGAAAAGTCATAGTCAATCGATCAATAATGTAATAATACTTTTAGCAAACATTTTATTTTCAATTTACAATCTGTAGAAACTATGAAAATAAAAAGGTTCAGACCTGTTGTGAAACATCACAGCACAGATGACAAATATATGGAAAAGAGAAATCCAATATGGATGGTGTTAAAATCCTCTTAGCCCGTAATCGGGATCAAAATCGACAACATCTGGTGAAGCTGGAACGCACCAAATTCAAATGACAAAATCGTAATACTAAACATTCATGAACATACAAGTGTCCTACTTCATTTAAAAGCTTAACTTCTTGTTAATCCAGCCGCTTTGTCAGATTTCAAAAGGGCTTTACGGCGAAAGCATACCATACAATTATCTGAGGACAGCGCCCCACACACAAAGTATTAAAACATTTTCCAAACCAGCACAGGCGTCCCAAAAATCAGAAATAGCGATAAAATAAATAACTTACCTTTGATGATCTTCCTCTGTTTGCAATCCCAGGGTCCCATCTAAACATCAAATGGTCGTTTTGTTCGATAAAGTCCTTCTATATATCAGTATAGTTGGCGTGTTTGATTCAGTAATCCACCCGTTCAACTAGTTCAACATGCATACAAAGTAATCCCAAAAGTGACCAACTATCTTCATTCAAACAAGTCAAACCACGTTTCTAATCAAACCTCAGGTACCCTAATATGTAAATAAACGTTAAAATCTTACCTGTTTGTGATCCCTTCGCGCGGTAATCCCTTTAGCGGGATCAATTTGACAACATCCAGTGAAATTGCAGAGCGTCAAATTCAAACCACAGAAATATCAATATTCAAGATTCACGAAAATATACTGTAAGTGTAATACATCAAAATAAAGCTAAAATAAACTTATTGTTAACCCAGCCGCAATGTCAGATTTCAAAAAGGCTTTATGGCAAAAGCAGACCATGTGATTATCTTAGGACAGCGCCCCACCTCCAAACACATGAAAATCATTTTCAACCAGGCAGGAGGCGACACAAAAGTCAAGAAATAAAGATATAATAAATGCCTTACCTTTGAAGATCGTCTTCTGTTGGCACTCCAAAATGTCCCAGAAACATCACAAATGGTCCTTTTGTTCGATAATGTCCTTCTTCATATCCCCAAAATGTCCAATTATTTGGCGCATTTAATTCAGAAATACACCGGTTCCAACTGCCCCAACATGACTACAAAGTATCTAATAAGTTATCTGTAAACTTGGTCCAAACATTTCAAACAACTTTCCTAATCCAACCTCAGGTATCCTAAAATGTAAATAAACAATCAAATTTAAGACTGTTTCCAATACCGGATAAAACAACGTGAAGTGCGCTCCAGTTCAGGAGCATCAAACAGAGTCCACATGGAGTGACACTTAAAGAACTTCACTTCTTCATTCCTCAAAAGAAAAACATCAACCAATTTCTAAAGACTGTTGACATCTAGTGGAAGCCATCGGAACTGCAACCAGGTTCCTATTAAATAGGGCTTTCAATTGAAAACTATTGTGAAACACAATGATCATTTTTTTTCCCCTGGATGGTTTGTCCTCAGGGTTTCGCCTGCCAAATCAGTTCCTTTATACTCACAGACATTATTATAACAGTTTTAGAAACTTTAGAGTGTTTCTATCCAAAACTACTAATTATATGCATACCCTAGCTTCTGGGCCTAAGTAATAGCGCAAATCGTATCTAACCAGAATAGAAAGAGGAGTGGGAGGCCCCAGTGCACAACTGAGCAAGAGTACAAGTACATTAGAGTGTCTAGTTTGAGAAACAGATGCCTCACTAGTCCTCAACTGGCAGCTTCATTAAATAGTACCCACAAAACATCAGTCTCAACATCAACAGTGAAGAGGAGACTCCAGGATGCTGGCCTTCGTGGCAGAGTTGCAAAGAAAAAGCCATATCTCAGACTGGCCAATAAAAAGAAAAGCTTAAGATGGGCAAAATAACACAGACACTGGACATAGGAACTCTGCCTAGAAGGCCAAACTCCCGTAGTGACCTCTTCACTGTTGAGGTTGAGACTGGTGAATTGCGGGTAGTATTTAATGAAGCTGCCAGTTCTGTCTCCTAGAGATGAACATACTTTGGTGTGAAAAGTGCAAATCAATCCAAGAACAACAGCAAAGAACCTTGTGAAGATGCTGGAGGAAACTGGAACAAAAGTATCTATATCCATAGTAAAACGAGTACTATATCGACATAACCTGAAAGGCCGCTCAGCAAGGAAGAAGCCACTGCTCCAAAACCGTCATAAAAGTGCCAGACTACAGTTTGGAATTGCACATGGGGACAAAGATTGTACTTTTTGGAGAAATGTCCTCTGGTCTGATGAAGCAAAAATATAACTGTTTCGTCATAATGACCATCGTTATGTTTAGAGGAAAAAGGGTGAGACTTGCAAGCTGAAGAACACCATCCCAACCGTGAAGCACAGGGGTTGCAGCATCATGTTGTGCGGGTGCTTTGCTGCACCAGTCCCTACTGCAATTTTTGGTGCAAAATTGATGGCATCATGAGGAGGGGAAAATATGTGGATATATTGAAGAAACATCTCAAGACATCAGAAGTTAAAGCTTGGTCGCAAATGGGTCTTCCAAATGGACAAGCATACTTCCAAAGTTGTGGCAAAATGGCTTAAGGACAAAAAAAGTATTGGCCATCACAAAGACCTTACCTTAATCCCATAGACAATGTGTGGGCAAAACTGAAAAAGTGTGTGCAAGTAAGGAGGCCTACAAACCTGACTCAGTTACACCAGCTCTGTCAGGAGGAATGGGCCAAAATTCACCCGACTTATTGTGGGAAGCTTGCGGAATGCTACCTGAAATATTTGACCCAAGTTAAGCTACTTAAATGCAATGCTTCCAAATAATTGAGTGTATGTAAACTGCTGACCCACTGGGAATGTGATGAAAGAAATAAAAGCTTAAATAAATCATTCCCTCTACTATTATTATTATTCTGACATTTCACATTCTTAAAATAAAGTGGTTATCCTAACGGACCTCAAACAGGGAATTTGTACTGGGATTAAATGTCAGAAATTGTGAATAACTGAGTTAAAATGTAGTTGGCTAAGGTGTATGTAAACTTTCAACTACAACTGTATTTATGTAAAACAAAAATCCAGAAAATCACATTGTATCATTTTTAAGTAATTAATTTGCATTAACTATCTCCGCCTTTGTGCAAGGAGGAGCACTGCCAGAGCCCTGCAAAATGACCTCCAGCAGGCCACAAATGTGCATGTGTCTGCTCAAACGGTCAGAAACAGACTCCATGAGGGTGGTTTGAGGGCCCGATGTCCACAGGTGGGGGTTGTGCTTACAGCCCAACACCGTGCAGGACGTTTGGCATTTGACAGAGAACACCAAGATTGGCAAATTCGCCACTGGAGCCCTGTGCTCTTCACAGATGAAAGCAGGTTCACACTGAGCACGTGACAAACGTGACAGAGTCTGGAGACGCCGTGGAGAACGTTCTGCTGCCTGCAACATCCTCCAACATGACCGGTTTGGCGGTGGTTCAGTCATGGTGTGGGATGGCATTTCTTTGGGGGGCCGCACAGCTCTCCATGTGCTCGCCAGAGGTAGCCTGATTGCCATTAGGTACCGAGATGAGATCCTCAGACCCCTTGTAATACCATATGCTGGTGCGGTTGGCCCTGGGTTCCTCCTAATGCAAGACAATGCTAGACCTCATGTGGCTGGAGTGTGTCAGCAGTTCCTTCAGGAGAAAGGCATTGATGCTATGGACTGGCCCGCCCATTCCCCAGACCTGAATCCAATTTAGCACATCTGGGACATCATGTCTCGCTCCATCCACCAACGCCACGTTGCACCACAGACTGTCCAGGAGTTGGCGGATGCTTTAGTCCAGGTCTGGAAGGAGATCCCTCAGGAGACCATCCGCCACCTCATCAGGAGCATGCCCAGGCGTTGTAGGGAGGTCATACAGGCACTTGGAGGCCACATACACTACTGAGCCTCATTTTGACTTGTTTTAAGGACATTACATCAAAGTTGGATCAGCCTGTAGTGTGGTTTTCCACTTTAATTTTGAGTGTGACTCCAAATCCAGACCTCCATGGGTTGATAAATTTGATTTCCATTGATAATTTTTGTGTGATTTTGTTGTCAGCACATTCAACTATGTAAAGAAAAATGTATTTAATAAGAATATTTCATTCATTCAGATCTAGGATGTGTTATTGTAGTGTTCTCTGTATTTTTTTGAGCAGTGTATATATTTGCAAAAAAATATATGGGGGGATTTTAGGTAATGCAGACTACTTCATTGATGGAAGCTACAATCTATCTGCAATATTACATCTGATCTACCCTCCCCCGCAAAAAAAGTATATAATAATAATAATAATAATATCAACTACACGATGCACCTTAGCTTAATTTCAAGTCTCATAGCAATGGGTCTGAATACTTACGTGAACACGCTATCCGTTTTTCATTTGAAATATATGTGACATTTTTTCTAAAGCCTGTTTTCTATCAGGAATCAAGTTAAGACCCAAGTGTGTGAAGTAACAATGCTTATTGTAACACAAGGGGAAAGCAAATGACAGGTCAAAGCAGGCAGGCTCAGTAATACAGAGGTGAAGCAAAGGTTCAGGATGGTAGACAGGCTCAGGTCAGGGACAGGCAGAGTTCAGTAATACAGAGGTGAAGCAAAGGTACAGGATGGTAGACAGGTTCAGGTCAGGGACAGGCAGAGTAGTCAGGCGGGCGGGTACAGGGTCAGGACAGGCAAGCGTCAAGAACCAGGAAGATGAGAAAAAGGCAGGGGAAAGACAGGAACAGACAGGACGAACGCTTTTAAGCTTGACAAACAAGACTACCTGCCCCAGACAGACAGATAACACAGGTAGAAATACCCAGAGGATAAGTAGGGAAGATGGGTGACACCTGGAGGTGTGGAGACAAGCACTAGGACAGGTAAAACAGACCAGGGGAGTGACAGAACACCTCCTCTTGGGACGCCACCTGGTGTGCCACCTGGGCGGACACCTGGTTGACTGGAGTGCCAGGATGTCTTTAGCGGGAACCCAGCACATCTCCTTCGGGCCATAACCCTCCCAGTTGACCAGGTACTGGAAACCCCTGCCCTGTGGTCAAATCCTCAGGAGGCGTCTCACCATGTACACTGGCTGGCCATCGATGACATGGGGGGAGGGATGGCACAAGGGGCAGTCAGACATGGTTTTGATTCCAGACACAGAAAAGGTAGGAAAAATACAGAGGGCACGGGGCAACAGAGGACGAACAGCAGAGGGGCTAATGATCTTGGAGCGGGGGGGAAAGGTCTTGCTTCAGGGTATGTAGCCATGCACTATAGCTGCGTGCTAGCGCCTCAGGCTTGACCTGCTTGGATACCGGCCGGTGCTGCGGAAGCGAAGTGGCCCGGGCCTTACTGAACCGCTCCTGGAGATCCTGGCACTCTGCGGAGCTGGCGGAGAGGTCCAGGGCAATTTCCAAGCCCCCAGGAAGACGTCCCGGGGCAGGCAGAGCTGACTTCAGGCAATGATTGTGGCAGTATGGACTCCAGCCCACGATGGCACAAGTAGCCCAGTCAATGGAGGGATTGTGTCGCTGGAGCCAAGAGAATCCCAATACCACAGGCGCCTGCATAGACTGGTGTGCCTGGTTCACTGGGGTGCCGATGGTGAAAGTCTGCGATGAGGGCAAGATCCAGGAGGTCTTTAGCGGGAACCCAGCAGCAGGAATTGGATCGTCTCACTGTGGTTCCCCGACACTCGTAGGTTGACAGGGGTGGTCTGGTGGGTTACCAAGCCTATAGAGCGCCCGTCCAGCGCTCCAACACCCATGGGAATGGAGAGGGTTTGAGTGGGGATGCCCAGCTCAGAGACCAGGGTAACGGCCATGAGACTCACATCGGCCCCCGAGTCGAGTACCTGGAGAGACTTTGACTGGTCACCCCAGAGCAGGGTGGCATAAAGAGGGGGGCGACTAAGGGGAGAAGAACAATCACCTTCAAGACCCGCCAGTGTACTCACTCCAACGAATGAGCTAGGTCACCTGAAGGGACAGGCAGACACAAAATGACTGGCAGTAACGCAATACAGACAAATATGGGTCTCAAGTCTGCATACGCATTCTGGAGACAGTCTAGCCCTGCCGAGCTGCATCGGCTCAGGGAGAGGTGAATTGGCAGTCTCCGGAGGCTCTTGGAGGGACTCGTGCAAGCTCTGATCCTCTCGAGGACGTAGACGCCGGGGACTTCCGGAGTTCATCAGCTGCAAGGTGGGATCCCTGAGTGAGTGATTGGGACCGCAGTCAAACCTCTTCTCCCTCCTACATTCCTGTAGCCGGCCATCGAACCAGATGGTTAAAGCGATGAGTGAGTCGAGATCTGTCTGTAGTTCTTGGGCTGCAAGCTCATCCTTAACCTCTTCCGATAATCTGTGCAGGAACATGTTGAAGAGCGCTTCCAGGTTCCAGGTATCCTCCTCTGCTAGCATGCGGAACTCCACCGCATCGTCTGTCACACTGAGGGAGTCCTGCTGAAGCTGGAGTAACTTCCGGGTTCATAGTCTACCACACTGAGGGAGTCCTGCCGAAGCTGGAGTAACTTCCAGGTTCATAGTCTACCACACTGAGGGTGTCCTGCCGAAGCTGGAGTAACTTCCAGGTTCATAGTCTACCACACTGAGGGAGTCCTGCCGAAGCTGGAGTAACTTCCAGCTTCATAGTATACCACACTGAGGGAGTCCTGCCGAAGCTGGAGTAACTTCCAGGTTCATAGTCTACCACACTGAGGGAGTCCTGCCGAATCTGGAGTAACTTCTGGGCAGCCTCTCACCCGGACACCGGATCCTCAAAAACTTTTCTCACCTCTTCCACGAATACCTCTAAACTGAGGCAGATGGAGGATTGTTGCTCCCACACTGACGTGGCCCAGGCGAGTGCTCTCCCAGACATCACCGTAATAATGTATGCTATCTTCGAGGGGAACGAAGAAGACTGCTGCCCCAAAACGAGGGAGCACTGGGAGAGAAAGGCCGGGCAGGTTCTGGAATCTCCATCGTAGCGCTCCGGAGGAGGTAAGTGAGGTTCCCGGGAAACCGGGGTGACGGCACTGCTACCAGCCGGGTTACAGAGGGGCTGGGAGGGTACCGTCGTGTTAGGCTGACTAGTAGGCAACCCACGGAATAGCTCCCGCAATGCGTCCAAGTCTAGGTCGTGACATTCGGCCATGGCCTGGAACCCTTCCATCAAACCACGAAGCAACTCCTAGTGCCTACCAATGGTGGCTCCTTGGGAGGAGATGGCGTTGCGGAGCTGGACCAAGTCTGCTGGCTCAGTCATGGCAAGTTCGTACTATCAGGGATCAAGGTAACACTCAAGTGCAGACTGTGTGAAGTAAAAATGTTTATTGTAATGCCAGGGGCAGGCAAACAACAGGTCAAGGCAGACAGGACAAACGTTGGTAAGCTTGACAAACAAGACAAACTGCCTCAGAAAGACAGAAAACACAGGTATAAAATACCCAGAGGATAAATAGGGAAGATGGGTGACACCTGGAGGTGGTGAAGACAAGTACAAGGACAGGTGAAACAGATCAGGGCGTGACAGTTTTTGCTTTGTCATTATGGGTATTGTTTGTGGATTGCTGAGGAAAAAATGTATTTCATCCATTTTTGATCCACAGAATAAGGCTGTAATATAACAAAATGTGGAAAAGTCAAGGGGTCTGAATACTTTCCCGAATGGCACTGTATATGCACTGCATACTCCGGAATATTTATATATTTCTCAATTCCATTATTTTGCTCTTTAGATTTGTGTGTATTGTTAGTTATTACTGCACTGTTGGAGCTGGGAACACAAGCATTTCACTACACCTACAATAACATCTGCTAGGTATGTTTGTGCGGCCAATACATTTTGATTTAATGCACACATACTTGGTACACCCAATACACACATTACCCACAATACCATACAAACTACCCACATTTTGCCCATAGACATCTGTAACTCCATGATCACCCAACACAGCCTCAAGGCCCCATCTACTCTGTTCTGCATGTTTTAACTACCTTATAGTACACCAACAAACATCCACCACTAGACCTCTTGGTCTGTCTGTCTGTCTGTCTGTCTGTCTGTCTGTCTGTCTGTCTGTCTGTCTGTCTGTCTGTCTGTCTGTCTGTCTGTCTGTCTGTCTGTCTGTCTGTCTGTCTGACTGACTGCCTGACTGCCTCTCTCTCTCTGTCTCACATTCTCTTTATTTGTCTTTTCCTATCTTTGTTTCTTCTTTCCATATTTCCCATGCCCCTCCTCTCTACACTAATTACAGTTATCCCATCTACTACAGGCTCACTGGCTTCTATCTTTTTATCCTATTATATTTGTTAACATCTCTCTCTCTCTCTCTCTCGTTCTCTCTCTCTCCTTCTCCCTTCATGCCTCCAAACTCAATCACAAAGCTGTGTGACGATGATTATTTTTAATCAGGTGAGCCCCAAAGGCCCTCTTCCTTCTTTCACACAGCACATTAGCTCTGGAGAAAAGAGAGGGATGATTGGATGGGTAAAAGAGGAGGAAGGGAGGGGAGAGAGGAGAGGAGGAGAGGAGGAGAGGAGGAGGGATCATCCCAAATTGGTATGGCCAGATAATCCCATCACTCTGGAGCAGCTGTACCCACCCTGCTCTAACCACTCTGCCACCCTCCGTCCTCTCATGTCTTCCAACCTTCCCTCCCTCCCCCTTCCCCGTCTCCTGCCCCGCAGTGTTTGTAAACTAGGGGTAGTTTACAAACACTGTTCCACTCTTTTGCTCTGGACATGGAGACTCTATGAATGGCAGCCATTGACTAGGGGATGAAGTGGGATATGGGTGAGAGGGAAAACAGTTTTAGCTCCTTTGTCCTGCAGCACAGAGCAATAATTGTTTATTTTCATGCAACGTTTGACTCCTCATAGCTGTGAGGCCAGAGATAGGGGCAGGAGGGGAGTGGATCACAGGGGCCTGGAATAAAGGCCCAGTACTATTAACGGTCACAGGGCGGGCGAGGAGGGGTGGGGGGACAATTCATTTGTGAAAAATAGAGGTTCCATAGCAGTGCAAAAAAGCCAACAGAGGGAGTGGGGGTCTCAGTGACCAAGAGAGAGAAGAACAGAGATGATATATTTGGACATGAGAGAGAGAGTTTGAAATAGAGAGAGAGTTCAAGAGTGAGAGTATAAGAGCAAGGCAGAGAAAGAGAGAATGTAAGAGTGAGAGAGAAAGAGTGAGATAAAGAGTTAGAGGTTTTAGTAATGGTGAACAGAGGGAGTGAGAGAGGAGAGATCACTCTGTGTGTCTGAGTTATAACAGTAATTATGGCTGGCTATTTCTCTGGGGCAGGCCCTAGCTGATTGAGTTAAAGAGCAGGAGATCGGCGAGAGAGAGTAGGAGCGAGAGGGAAAGATGGAGGAGGGATAAAGGATGGTAATTTCTGAAGCATGGATCAAATATTCCTCCACAGACCGTCTATCTCACTACAATTCACTGACTCTTGTAATTACAGAGGCTCTCATGAAACTATCCATCGAGGGGTCTGCCCTCATCTGCCCCCAAAAGAGCTACTGTGAAACATGAAGTTCTCCACTTCTTTTTGCTGTATTACAGCCTGATCTATGTATGACATAACACAGTCGTCACCAGTGAAGGGAGTTTTTATTTCTTTTTAACCTTCATTTAACTCGGCAAGTCAGTTAAAAAACAATTTCTTATTTACAATGCTGGCTTAGGAATAGTGGGTTAACTGCCTTGTTCAGGAGCTGAACAAATTATTTTGACCTTGTCAGCTCAGGAATTCGATCTAACAACTGTTCGGTTACAGGCCCAACACTCTAACCACTAAGCTACCTGTCTAGTGGTTTGACTAGCTGCCTAGTGGTTTGACTACCTGCCTAGTGGTAACAGACAGAGAACATTTCTGAATCCTCCTGTAAACCAGAGAGCTACAGTAACCAACTAGCCATTGAAAATACATTTTAAAGGGACCAAGCTGACTTACTGGGGTGAGGGGAAGAAGAAGAAGAACACCCGCCATGGTGTTACACAACAATGACAATGCACTCTTCAACCTAACTGTCTGTTTTCATGAACCCATCTGAACAGAGTTTAATGATGAGAAGAGAGTCAATGCTCAGCCCAACATATTATGTGACATGGAGTTTTTTTTTGCGGAACAGCTTTCCATAATGTCCAGGACAGAAGGGTCAGCCATACATAGATACACAGACTGTTAGAGCTGGGATTCACACAGAGGCTCCTTATGGGCCCTGCCTGCCTGGCATGGTAGAGCAGTCAGAAGTGTCACTGGGGTTCTACTACCGTGCCCATACAGTGTAGCAGTCACATACAAACAGCACAATCACTTTCCTCATAATTTCACATGTACCACCAAATGGGTGTAATCATTCTACAGTGGTCCCTGCAGCGTATGCTCAAACCGGTGTGATTAGAACCCTTATTTAGAACGGCCAGTTTCGATTGACGCAACAGTCAGCATTTGAGCAAGCCACACTGATTTTTCACAGAAACATTTAGCACAAACACAGTCTTTACAAGTTATGTCCTGCATGTGACCATTTTATTTTTGGATGCAATGTTCAGACATTCACAAAAGTAGCGACTGTATACATAATAATCCAATCTGGAAAATGTAGGCTACATTAGTACTAGCGCTAACTGAGGTAAGATTGACGCATCACAAGCCATCCTATTTAGATAACTCTCGGCTGACAGAAACTGCAATACGAATTAGCTAATAGCAATTACTATTTAGAATTCATCACATCACGGGTGAGCTCACCATTGATCGAAATAATTGAGTAAAACACTTTCTAGAAAAGTGGGTGGGTAGTTTGTGCACGCCGCAACCAAAGATAATAAGAGGAGACAAGATGAGTTTGGTCTGTTTGCAGTGTGCATGTTGAAGGAGTGTGTTGTCTCATCTTTGGTGAGACGGACATTTATGTGACACACAGAATGCATTGTACAATGTCAACAAACATGGAACCACACGTAGCTGGCAAATAGCTTAGCATTAGGTCATTATAACTAGTAAAGCCTTCCAAAAGGTATTTTACACACATCATAGGTGTCCATTGCAATCTATGCAATAATCGGAATGCATTATTTGTCACCAGTACTTTAAAACGTGAATAAAACTGAAAATGAAACTGTACTCCCTGTAAAACTGTACTCCCTGTTCACCCATGACTGCGTGGCCATGCACGCCTCCAACTCAATCATCAAGTTTGCAGACGACACGACAGTGGTAGGCTTGATTACCAACAATGATGAGATGACCTACAGGGAGGTGGTGCTCAGAGTGTGGTGTCAGGAAAATAACCTCACACTCAAAGTCAACAAAACAAAGGAGATGATCATCGACTTGATCATGAAAAGGCAGAGGGAGCAGCCCCATATCCACATCGACGGGACAGTAGTGGAGAAGGTGAAAAGTTTTAAGTTCCTCGGTGTACACATCACGGACTAACTGAAATGGTCCACCCACACAGACATCGTGGTGAAGAAGGCGCAACAGCGCCTCTTCAACCTCAGGTGGCTGAAGAAATTTGGCTTTTCACCAAAAACACTCACAATCTTTTACAGATGCACAATTGAGAGCATCCTGTCTGGCTGTATCACCACCTGGTACGGCAACGGCTCCACCCACAACCGTAAGGCTCTCCAGAGGGTAGTGAGGTCTGCACAACGCATCACCGGGGGCAAACTACCTGCCCTCCAGGACACTTACACCACCCGAGGTCACAGGAAGGCAAAAAGATCATCAAGGACAACAACCACCCAAGCCACTGCCTGTTCACCCCACTATCATCCAGAATGTGAGGTCAGTACAGGTGCATCAAAGCTGGGACAGAGAGACTGAAAAACAGCTTCTATCTCAAGGCCATCAGACTGTTAAACAGCCACCACTAACATTGAGTGGCTGCTGCCAACACACTGACACTGACTCAACTCCAGCCACTTTAATAATGGGAATTGATGGGAAATGATGTAAAATATATCACTAGCCACTTGCTACCTTATATAATGTTACATACCCTACATTATTCATCTCATATGCATACGTATATACTGTACTCTATATCATCTACTGCATCCTTATGTAATACATGTATCACTAGCCACTTTAACTATGCCACTTTGTTTACATACTCATCTCATATGTATATACTGTACTCGATACCATCTACTGTATCTTGCCTATGCTGCTCTGTACCATCACTCATTCATATATCTTTATGTACATATTCATTATCCCCTTACACTGTGTATAAGACAGTAGTTTTGGAATTGTTAGTTAGATTACTTGTTGGTTATTACTGCATTGTCGGAACTAGAAGCACAAGCATTTCGCCATTAACATCTGCTAACCATGTGTATGTGACAAATACAATGTGATTTGATTTGATTTAATTGGATTTGATTTGACATACATACATACTGTATGCTACAGTAGAAACGACAACACAATATACAGAAAATAAGGCACTTACTTTGATAGGAACTCATACATGTCCAAAATTATTATTTGTAAGGAAATCAACAACAAAGGCATTGAGAGCACCAGCCAGAAAATGTGCCAGTTCGTGCAAGACGGAAACACTTCGGAAGTGATTGGGCTCTCCTCAAAGAGAGAAGTTTGTCCAGCTCAGTCAAGCTTCAAACATAAATTGTCCACAACACTGATATCGACGTCTTCTATGTAAATTAATAAGGAGGCGGAATACACCTCAATTCAAACTGTTGTTAGAAAATAAAACTTGTTAGAAATTATTTGAAATTGACAAGTTGAAACATAGCCTATAGATAAATTAGACCTTTAGAGATATTTGGAACTCAAATGTGAAAAGGTTCAGTCCTTCTCCTATCTACGCGCTCTCTGTGGCAATACATTTATATAACCAAAAGCTCACCTAGACTTGGAAAGGTTCCCGTGTTGGATAGCCATAGCCAGCTAGCTAACATGGCATCCCTCTCTGTTTGAACTGGGTGTTTAAGTAGGCTAAACTAGCTAGCTCTCTCTCTCTCTTGCTTCTCCTTCGTTTTTGAGTGAATTATTTTTTCAAAACTGTTAATCTATTGTCTTTCTCTCTCTTTCAGTCAACTACTCACCAAATTGTGTACACTGCAGTGCTAGCTAGCTTTCTGTACTATATTCATTCTTTGTAAGAACCATGAGCCTCCTAGATTTTGTATTGAAATCAATGTACCCAGAAGAGGACAGAAAATAGCTGTCCACAATGGTGCTACCCATGGTGCTACTCTACTGTAGCCTGTGGAGGCTACAGTAGAACTTCATTGTGTTTGAATATATTTAGTATAGTTTTATCTAAAAAGGACAACTTCTTTAATGTTTCACATAAAAATGTCACTGACATTTCTGAGCCTCCACTGGGTTACAGAGTGTGTGTCTATGTGAGTGTGTATGTGCAAGAGAGCGAAAGAGGGAGTGAGAGCTAGAGCGAGAGAGAGAGAGTGACTGTGGTGGGAGATAGCAGTAAGACTCAATATTTGTTCTTTTTCCTCTTTAGTTACCACTTTCTCACTCAGCTACTGTACTTATATAACCTCTATTACACCAAGTACTAATCGCCATGGCAACCTGGGCCAGGTCTATAGCTCCAACCTCCTCTTACCTGCTTGCCTCGCCGGAGCACGGGAGAGCAGAACAGAATGTTCTGAAATCAATCACACACACACACACACACACACACACACACACACACACACACACACACACACACACACACACACACACACACACACACACACACACACACACACACACACACACACACACACACACACACACACACACACACACACACACACACACACACACACATACCAAGCGAATACACAAGTAGACAAACACATGCTCACACAGCCACACTTTCAAGATAATCATCATATTTTCATCTCTTTCCTTTAAATTATTTGGTAGCCTACTCAACTACACATGTGCCCTATTCCCTAAGCAACCCTGACATCTTAAAGAGACTGTACGCGATCTTAACCTTAAGCTACCGACTGGGGTCAATTTGACCCAAAAGGCATATTTTTGAACATAGCCAAAGGTGGTTTATTCAATTCTTTACATTTTTCATGACTTTGCCGAACAATTTGTTCTGAATAAATCGAAATCATTGTTGAGTGCTTCTGTATACATTTATACTTGTGCCAAAAGCACATCATTAATCGTGTAGTCATTTGATAAATGGGATCTTTATTTGAATTAGAGTTGCTCTGGAGACAAGTTATCCATACCACCAGAGGGTCCTGTATCAGTGATTTTGACCAATTGACAGATAATCTGCAGATATACTGTAGAACCCTATTGACTCTCCGGTGATGGTACAGGTTTCTCTGGAGAAACACAATAAAGTTATACATATCATCAGAGGGTGGAGGGGGACCTGTATCAGGGATTTTGACCAGATACACATAACACCTGCACCTCTCTTATGTTTATAACTGGTTATAGGTATGACCATGCACAAAATCTAAATGATCTTACCTATACAGTACCAGTCAACAGTTTGGACACAATTAATGACAGACAGTGTCACCAGCAAAACACACCCACATCATCACACCTCCTCCTTCATGCTTCACGGTGGGAATCACACATGCGGAGATCATCCGTTCACCTACTCTGCGTCTCACAAAGACACTGCAGTTTGAACCAAAAACTTCATATTTGGACTCATCAGACCAAAGGACAGATTTCCACCTATCTCATGTCCATTGCTCATGTTTCTTGGCCCAAGCAAGTCTATTCTTCTTATTGGTGTCCTTTAGTAGTGGTTTCTTTGCAGGAATTCGACCATGATGGCCTGAGTCATGTAGTCTCCTCTGAACAGTTGATGTTGAGATGTGTCTGTTACTTCAAATCAAATCAAATCAAATCAAATTTTATTTGTCGCATACACATGGTTAGCAGATGTTAATGCGAGTGTAGTGAAATGCTTGTGCTTCTAGTTCCGACAATGCAGTGAAACCAACAAGTAATCTAACTAACAATTCCAAAACTACTGTCTTATACACAGTGTAAGGGGATAAAGAATATGTACATAAGGATATATGAATGAGTGATGGTACAGAGCAGCATACAGTAGATGGTATCGAGTACAGTATATACATATGAGATGAGTATGTAGACAAAGTAAACAAAGTGGCATAGTTAAAGTGGCTAGTGATACATGTATTACATAAGGATGCAGTCGATGATGTAGAGTACAGTATATACGTATGCATATGAGATGAATAATGTAGGGTAAGTAACATTATATAAGGTAGCATTGTTTAAAGTGGCTAGTGATATATTTACATCATTTCCCATCAATTCCCATTATTAAAGTGGCTGGAGTTGGGTCAGTGTCAATGACAGTGTGTTGGCAGCAGCCACTCAATGTTAGTGGTGGCTGTTTAACAGTCTGATGGCCTTGAGATAGAAGCTGTTTTTCAGTCTCTCGGTCCCAGCTTTGATGCACCTGTACTGACCTCGCCTTCTGGATGATAGCGGGGTGAACAAGCAGTGGTTATTTTTATCTGACGCAATACGAAACATGTCCCAGTCCACGTGATGGAAGCAGTCTTGGAGTGTGGAGTCAGCTTGGTCTGACCAGCGTTGGACAGACCTCAGCGTGGGAGCCTCTTGTTTTAGTTTCTGCCTGTAGGCAGGGATCAGCAAAATGGAGTCGTGGTCAGCTTTTCCGAAAGGGGGGCGGGGCAGGGCCTTATATGCGTCGCGGAAGTTAGAGTAGCAATGATCCAAGGTTTTACCACCCCTGGTTGCGCAATCGATATGCTGATAAAATTTAGGGAGTCTTGTTTTCAGATTAGCTTTGTTAAAATCCCCAGCTACAATGAATGCAGCCTCCGGATAAATGGTTTCCAGTTTGCAAAGAGTTAAATAAAGTTCGTTCAGAGCCATCGATGTGTCTGCTTGGGGGGGATATATACGGCTGTGATTATAATCGAAGAGAATTCTCTTGGAAGATAATGCGGTCTACATTTGATTGTGAGGAATTCTAAATCAGGTGAACAGAAGGATTTGAGTTCCTGTATGTTTCCTTCATCACACCATGTCTCGTTAGTCATGAGGCATACGCCCCCGCCACTCTTCTTACCAGAAAGATGTTTGTTTCTGTCGGCGCGATTCGTGGAGAAACCCGTTGGCTGCACCGCATCGGATAGCGTCTCTCCAGTGAGCCATGTTTCCGTGAAGCAGAGAACGTTGCAGTCTCTGATGTCCCTCTGGAATGCCACCCTTGTTCGGATTTCGTCAACCTTGTTGTCAAGAGACTGGACATTGGCAAGAAGAATGCTGGGGAGTGGTGCGCGATGTGCCCTTGTTCGGAGTCTGACCAGAAGACCGCCTCGTTTCCCTCTTTTTCGGAGTCGTTTTCTTGGGTCGCTGCATGCGATCCATTCCGTTGTCCTGTTTGTAAGGCAGAACACAGGATCCGCGTCGCGGAAAACATATTCTTGAGTTGACGCTGATCTTATATTCAGTAGTTCTTCTCGACTGTATGTAATGAAACCTAAGATGACCTGGGGTACTAATGTAAGAAATAACACGTAAAAAAAACAAAAAACTGCATAGTTTCCTAGGAACGCGAAGCGAGGCGGCCATCTCTGTCGGCGCCGGAAGTAGTCTTGAACTCTGTGAAGCATTTATTTGGGCTGCAATTTATGAGGTGCAGTTATCTTCTGTAAACCACCACTACCTTGTCACCCCACAACTGATTATCTGAAATCCACTAATTAAGAAGGAAATAAATTCCACAAATTAGCTTTTTAAAGGCACACATGTTAATTGAAATGAATACCGGGTGACTACCTCATGAAGCTGTTTGAGAGAATGCCAAGAGTGTGAAATCCTGGAATGAGTAGGTGTGTCCTAACTTTTGGCTGGTACTCTACACTATGTACAAACGTTGGACACACCTGCTCTTTCCATGGAATAGACTGACCAGGTGAATCAAAGTGAAAGCTATGATCCCTTAGTAATGTCACCGATTAAATCCACTTCAGTCAGTGTAGATGAATGGGAGGACACAGGTTAAATAATGATTTTTATGCCTTTAGACAATTGCGACATGGATTGTGTATGTGTGCCATTCAGAGGGTGAATGGGGTAGGTGCCGTGTGTACCAGTTTTAGTGTGTCAAGAACTGCAACGCTGCTGGGTATTTCACGCTCAACAATTTCCCGTGTTTATCAAGAATGGTCCACAACCCAAAGGACAGCCAGCCAACTTGGCACAACTGTGGAAAGCATTGGAGTCAACATGGGCCAGCATCCCTGTGGAACGCTTTAAACACCTTGTAGAGTCCATGCCCTGATGAATTGAGGATGTTTTGATGGCAAAGGGGGGTGCAACTCAATATTAGGAAGGTGGTCCTAAAGTTTTTTACACTTGGTGTATTTATTGGTGTGTATTTTCTCGAACAATGTTTATTATACTTAACATTTTACATGAATGCCAGAATTTGTATTATATCCTCCAATATTCTTTATGTCTAACTTGTTGTGATATTTGGGGTGCTATACCATGTGGTTTAAAGTAACTTAAAGGATTTGGGCATGCTTTTTGAAGCCTCATGCCTTAGCCCCAACAGAGATGCTAATGCTGGCTGTCGGGTAAGTAAAGGAAAATTAGCCATATTTTGAGTCAAAGTTTCTCAGGATCACCTCTTGAAGTGAATTGAATCACTTTTTGTCCGTAAAATTAGGTATATTTCAAATGTTGGTGTACTGCCCCTTTAAACGGCAGTAATTTTTACTAAATAAATATGACAACATTTATGTTTTCTTCACAATTATGAAATGTAATTATACTATAATCAAATTATGGTAAAAATGTTTTCCAGAACATGCAAATTAAATGTAATAACAGTCTGTTTGGTAATGAATTACATGTCTACTGTTGTTTTGATAATATATACATACATGTGTTGATGTGCTTGTTGCTTTTCTAATAGTTTCTCCTTGGGGTTAAAATGACCTCAGTTGCTGATCCACCTATGTGAAATATGATGGTAGCTTGAGGGAATTGGAATTCGTAACATATCATACAAGATGGATGACGTTGTACACATTTTTCGAGGACAGGCTTTGGTTTTACTTTCAAAACTACTCACTGAAATTACCTCTGTAGCATCAATTTAATATCAGCCACACAGTAGTGTTGTTCTGACTGTAAACCACAGAGCCTTAAGTGACACATAAATATAGCTGGTCGTTGTGGTAATTACCACCAGCCCAACGTGAAGTCAACGACAACCAGACAGCAGCGAGCTAACGACCTTTAAGCCTGCTCTTAATAGACGTGCATTAATTAATCATACTGCCACTCACCATACTGCCTGCTGCTCCAGAACTGGGTTAAAATACTATTCGAAACATTTCAAATGCTTAAGCTCTGCTTGATTGAGCTGGCCTGGCGCAATGGAACAAAAAGGAAAGTCGCAAGACTGCAAACCCCACCCACCTGGCACTCCAGGCAGGCGAGAGCTAACGCTAAAACGATCTGAACCCAGATCTTCTCACTGCTGCTTAGAACAATACAACAATCACCTATAAAGGATGAAGATTGTAAGGCCAAGCTTCATGACTCACGCAGCTCTCCACCAATCAAACATCTCCTGTGTTGGGAGTAAGTGATGTGTGATATTTAATGAGTAATTGAATGTCGGCAATCATCTGGAACTGTGGACACCTGAGCCGCTGGCCAACATCATCTTTCCCTGGATTTATTGAAGCACTCAAACAGGGTTGGTGAGGGCCGTTGGCACCTGAAAGAAAAACAAAATAGATTGTTGCTATTGGTAGACACATCACTGATGTGGAACACAAAATACTGATTTGGGAGACATACCACTGATGTGGTAGACACAATACTGATGTGGAAGACACAACACTGATTTGGGAGACACGCCACTGATGTGGTAGACACAATACTGATGTGGGAGACACAACACTGACGTGGTAGACACAATACTGATGTGGGAGACACAATACTGATTTGGGAGACACAACACTGATGTGGTAGACACAATACTGATGTGGTAGATACAATACTGATGTGGGAGATTTGGGAGACACAACACTGATGTGGGAGACACAATACTGATGTGGTAGACACAATACTGATGTGGGAGACACAATACTGATGTGGGAGACACAATACTGATGTGGGAGACACAATACTGATGTGGGAGACACAATACTGATGTGGTAGACACAATACTGATGTGGGAGACACAATACTGATGTGGTAGACACAATACTGATGTGGGAGACACAATACTGATGTGGGAGACACAATACTGATGTGGTAGACACAATACTGATGTGGGAGACACAATACTGATGTGATGATGTGGAGACACAATACTGATGTGGGAGACACAATACTGATGTGGGAGACACAATACTGATGTGGGAGACACAATACTGATGTGGGAGACACAATACTGATGTGGTAGATGTGGTACAATACTGATGATGGGAGACACAATACTGATGTGGGAGACACAATACTGATGTGGTAGACACAATACTGATGTGGGAGACACAATGGTACTGATGATGGGGAGACACAATATGTGATGATGGGAGACACAATACTGATGTGGTAGACACAATACTGATGTGGGAGACACAATACTGATGTGGGAGACACAATACTGATGTGGTAGACACAATACTGATGTGGTAGACACAATACTGATGTGGGAGACACAATACTGATGTGGGAGACACAATACTGATGTGGGAGACACAATACTGATGTGGTAGACACAATACTGATGTGGTAGACACAATACTGATGTGGTAAACACAATACTGATGTGGGAGACACAATACTGATGTGGTAGACACAATACTGATGTGGTAGACACAATACTGATGTGGGAGACACAATACTGATGTGGTAGACACAATACTGATGTGGTAAACACAATACTGATGTGGGAGACACAATACTGATGTGGTAGACACAATACTGATGTGGGAGACACAATACTGATGTGGGAGACACAATACTGATGTGGTAGACACAATACTGATGTGTTAGACACAATACTGATGTGGGAGACACAATACTGATGTGGTAGACACAATACTGATGTGGGAGACACAATACTGATGTGGGAGACACAATACTGATGTGGGAGACACAATACTGATGTGGGAGACACAACACTGATGTGGTAGATACAATACTGATGTGGGAGACACAATACTGATGTGGGAGACACAACACTGATGTGGGAGACACAACACTGATGTGGGAGACACAATACTGATGTGGGAGACACAATACTGATGTGGGAGACACAATACTGATGTGGTAGACACAATACTGATGTGGGAGACACAATACTGATGTGGGAGACACAACACTGATGTGGGAGACACAACACTGATGTGGTAGACACAATACTGATGTGGGAGACACAACACTGATGTGGGAGACACAACACTGATGTGGTAGACACAATACTGATGTGGGAGACACAATACTGATGTGGGAGACACAACACTGATGTGGTAGACACAATACTGATGTGGGAGACACAATACTGATGTGGGAGACACAATACTGATGTGGGAGACACAATACTGATGTGGGAGACACAATACTGATGTGGGAGACACAATACTGATGTGGGAGACACAACACTGATGTGGTAGACACAATACTGATGTGGGAGACACAATACTGATGTGGGAGACACAATACTGATTTGGGAGACACAACACTGATGTGGTAGACACAATACTGATGTGGGAGACACAATACTGATGTGGGAGACACAACACTGATGTGGGAGACACAACCACTGATGTGGTAGACACAATACTGATTTGGGAGACACAATACTGATGTGGTAGACACAATACTGATGTGGAAGACACAACACTGATGTGGTAGACACAATACTGATGTGGGAGACACAACACTGATGTGGGACACAATACTGATGTGATGGAGACACAATACTGATGTGGGAGACACAACACTGATGTGGGAGACACAACACTGATGTGGGAGACACAATACTGATGTGGGAGACACAATACTGATGTGGGAGACACAATACTGATGTGGGAGACACAATACTGATGTGGGAGACACAATACTGATGTGGAGACACAATACTGATGTGGTAGACACAATACTGATGTGGGAGACACAATACTGATGGGGAGACACAACACTGATGTGGGAGACACAATACTGATGTGGGAGACACAATACTGATGTGGGAGACACAACACTGATGTGATGGAGACACAATACTGATGTGGGAGACACAACACTGATGTGGGAGACACAACACTGATGTGGGAGACACAACACTGATGTGGGAGACACAACACTGATGTGGGAGACACAATGACTGATGATGGGAGACACAACACTGATGTGGGAGACACAACACTGATGTGGGAGACACAACACTGATGTGGGAGACACAACACTGATGTGGGAGACACAACACTGATGTGGGAGACACAATACTGATGTGGGAGACACAACACTGATGTGGGAGACACAATACTGATGTGGGAGACACAATACTGATGTGGTAGACACAATACTGATGTGGGAGACACAATACTGATGTGGGAGACACAATACTGATGTGGGAGACACAATACTGATGTGGGAGACACAATACTGATGTGGGAGACACAACACTGATGTGGGAGACACAATACTGATGTGGGAGACACAACACTGATGTGGGAGACACAACACTGATGTGGGAGACACAACACTGATGTGGGAGACACAATACTGATGTGGGAGACACAATACTGATGTGGGAGACACAATACTGATGTGGGAGACACAATACTGATGTGGGAGACACAACACTGATGTGATGGGAGACACAATACTGATGTGGGAGACACAATACTGATGATGTGGAGACACAACACTGATGTGATGGGGAGACACAACACTGATGTGGGAGACACAACACTGATGTGGGAGACACAATACTGATGTGGGAGACACACTGATGTGGAGACACACTGATGTGGGAGACACAACACTGATGTGGGAGACACAACACTGATGTGGGAGACACAATACTGATGTGGGAGACACAATACTGATGTGGGAGACACAACACTGATGTGGAGACACAATACTGATGTGGGAGACACAACACTGATGTGGAGACACAATACTGATGTGGGAGACACAACACTGATGTGGGAGACACAATACTGATGTGGGAGACACAATACTGATGTGGAGACACAATACTGATGTGGGAGACACAATACTGATGTGGAGACACAATACTGATGGGAGACACAATACTGATGTGGGAGACACAATACTGATGTGGGAGACACAATACTGATGTGGGAGACACAATACTGATGTGGAGACACAATACTGATGTGGGAGACACAATACTGATGTGGGAGACACAATACTGATGTGGAGACACAATGATGTGGACTGATGTGGGAGACACAATACTGATGTGGGAGACACAATACTGATGTGGTAGACACAATACTGATGTGGGAGACACAACACTGATGTGGGAGACACAATACTGATGTGGGAGACACAATACTGATGTGGAGACACAACACTGATGTGGGAGACACAACACTGATGTGGGAGACACAATACTGATGTGGGAGACACAATACTGATGTGGGAGACTGATGTGGAGACACAATACTGATGTGGGAGACACAACACTGATGTGGGAGACACAACACTGATGTGGGAGACACAACACTGATGTGGGAGACACAATACTGATGTGGGAGACACAACACTGATGTGGAGACACAATACTGATGTGGGAGACACAATACTGATGTGGGAGACACAATACTGATGTGGGAGACACAATGATGTGGGAGACAATACTGATGTGGGAGACACTGATGTGGGAGACACAACACTGATGTGGGAGACACAATACTGATGTGGGAGACACAAAACACAACACACTGATGTGGGAGACACAACACTGATGTGGAGAGATGTGGAGACACAATACTGATGTGGGAGACACAACACTGATGTGGGAGACACAATACTGATGTGGGAGACACAATACTGATGTGGGAGACACAATACTGATGTGGGAGACACAATACTGATGTGGGAGACACAACACTGATGTGGTAGACACAATACTGATGTGGGAGACACAATACTGATGTGGGAGACACAATACTGATGTGGTAGACACAATACTGATGTGGTAGATACAATACTGATGTGGGAGACACAATACTGATGTGGTAGACACAATACTGATGTGGGAGACACAATACTGATGTGGGAGACACAATACTGATGTGGGAGACACAATACTGATGTGGGAGACACAATACTGATGTGGTAGACACAATACTGATGTGGGAGACACAATACTGATGTGGGAGACACAATACTGATGTGGGAGACACAATACTGATGTGGGAGACACAACACTGATGTGGGAGACACAATACTGATGTGGGAGACACAATACTGATGTGGGAGACACAATACTGATGTGGGAGACACAATACTGATGTGGGAGACACAACACTGATGTGGGAGACACAACACTGATGTGGGAGACACAACACTGATGTGGGAGACACAATACTGATGTGGGAGACACACCACTGATGTGGAGACACAATACTGATGATGTGGGAGACACAACACTGATGTGGGAGACACAATACTGATGTGGGAGACACAATACTGATGTGGGAGACACAATGATGTGGGAGACACAATACTGATGTGGGAGACACAATACTGATGTGGGAGACACAATACTGATGTGGGAGACACAATACTGATGTGGGAGACACAATACTGATGTGGGAGACACAATACTGATGTGGGAGACACAACACTGATGTGGGAGACACAATACTGATGTGGGAGACACAATACTGATGTGGGAGACACAATACTGATGTGGTATGATGGGAGACACAATACTGATGTGGTAGACACAATACTGATGTGGGAGACACAACACTGATGTGGGAGACACAACACTGATGTGGGAGACACAACACTGATGTGGAGACACAATACTGATGTGGGAGACACAACACTGATGTGGTAGACACAATACTGATGTGGGAGACACAATACTGATGTGGGAGACACAATACTGATGTGGGAGACACAATACTGATGTGGGAGACACAACACTGATGTGGGAGACACAACACTGATGTGGGAGACACAATACTGATGTGGGAGACACAACACTGATGTGGGAGACACAATACTGATGTGGGAGACACAACACTGATGTGGGAGACACAATACTGATGTGGTAGACACAATACTGATGTGGGAGACACAACACTGATGTGGGAGACACAATACTGATGTGGGAGACACAACACTGATGTGGGAGACACAATACTGATGTGGGAGACACAATACTGATGTGGGAGACACAACACTGATGTGGGAGACACAATACTGATGTGGGAGACACAACACTGATGTGGGAGACACAACACTGATGTGGGAGACACAACACTGATGTGGGAGACACAATACTGATGTGGGAGACACAATACTGATGTGGGAGACACAATACTGATGTGGGAGACACAACACTGATGTGGGAGACACAACACTGATGTGGGAGACACAACACTGATGTGGGAGACACAATACTGATGTGGGAGACACAACACTGATGTGGGAGACACAATACTGATGTGGGAGACACAATACTGATGTGGGAGACACAATACTGATGTGGGAGACACAATACTGATGTGGGAGACACAATACTGATGTGGGAGACACAATACTGATGTGGGAGACACAATACTGATGTGGGAGACACAACACTGATGTGGGAGACACAACACTGATGTGGGAGACACAACACTGATGTGGGAGACACAACACTGATGTGGGAGACACAACACTGATGTGGGAGACACAACACTGATGTGGGAGACACAACACTGATGTGGGAGACACAACACTGATGTGGGAGACACAACACTGATGTGGGAGACACAACACTGATGTGGGAGACACAACACTGATGTGGGAGACACAACACTGATGTGGGAGATGTGGGAGACACAATACTGATGTGGGAGACACAATACTGATGACACAACACTGATGTGGGAGACACAAATACTGATGTGGGAGACACAATACTGATGTGGGAGACACAACACTGATGTGGGAGACACAATACTGATGTGGGAGACACAATACTGATGTGGGAGACACAATACTGATGATGTGGAGACACAACACTGATGTGGGAGACACAACACTGATGTGGGAGACACAATACTGATGTGGGAAACACAATACTGATGTGGGAGACACAATACTGATGTGGGAGACACAATACTGATGTGGGAGACACAATACGGATGTGGGAGACACAATACTGATGTGGGAAACACAACACTGATGTTGGAGACACAACACTGATGTGGGAGACACAACACTGATGTGGGAAACACAACACTGATGTGGGAGACACAATACTGATGTGGGAGACACAATACTGATGTGGTAGACACAACACTGATGTGGGAGACACAACACTGATGTGGGAGACACAACACTGATGTGGTAGACACAATACTGATGTGGGAGACACAATACTGATGTGGGAGACACAACACTGATGTGGGAGACACAACACTGATGTGGGAGACACAATACTGATGTGGGAGACACAATACTGATGTGGGAGACACAATACTGATGTGGGAGACACAACACTGATGTGGGAGACACAACACTGATGTGGGAGACACAATACTGATGTGGGAGACACAACACTGATGTGGGAGACACAATACTGATGTGGGAGACACAATACTGATGTGGGAGACACAATACTGATGTGGGAGACACAATACTGATGTGGGAGACACAATACTGATGTGGGAGACAATACTGATGTGGGAGACACAACACTGATGTGGGAGACACAATACTGATGTGGGAGACACAATACTGATGTGGGACACAATACTGACACAATACTGATGTGATGGGAGACACAATACTGATGTGGGAGACACAATACTGATGTGGGAGACACAATACTGATGTGGGAGACACAATACTGATGTGGGAGACACAATACTGATGTGGGAGACACAATACTGATGTGGGAGACACAACACTGATGTGGATGTGGGAGACACAATGATGTGGGAGACACAATACTGATGTGGGAGACACAACACTGATGTGGGAGACACAACACTGATGTGGGAGACACAACACTGATGTGGGAGACACAACACTGATGTGGGAGACACAACACGGATGTGGGAGACACAATACTGATGTGGGAGACACAATACTGATGTGGGAGACACAATACTGATGTGGGAGACACAATACTGATGTGGGAGACACAATGATGTGGGAGACACAATACTGATGTGGGAGACACAATACTGATGTGGGAGACACAATACTGATGTGGGAGACACAATACTGATGTGGGAGACACAACACTGATGTGGGAGACACAATACTGATGTGGGAGACACAACACTGATGTGGGAGACACAATACTGATGTGGGAGACACAATACTGATGTGGGAGACACAATACTGATGTGGGAGACACAACACTGATGTGGGAGACACAACACTGATGTGGGAGACACAATACTGATGTGGGAGACACAATACTGATGTGGGAGACACAATACTGATGTGGGAGACACAATACTGATGTGGGAGACACAATACTGATGTGGGAGACACAACACTGATGTGGGAGACACAACACTGATGTGGGAGACACAATACTGATGTGGGAGACACAATACTGATGTGGGAGACACAATACTGATGTGGGAGACACAATACTGATGTGGGAGACACAATACTGATGTGGGAGACACAATACTGATGTGGGAAACACAATACTGATGTTGGAGACACAATACTGATGTGGGAGACACAACACTGATGTGGGAGACACAATACTGATGTGGGAGACACAATACTGATGTGGGAAACACAATACTGATGTGGGAGACACAACACTGATGTGGGAGACACAACACTGATGTGGGAAACACAACACTGATGTGGAGACACAATACTGATGTGGGAGACACAATACTGATGTGGGAGACACAATACTGATGTGGGAGACACAACACTGATGTGGGAGACACAATACTGATGTGGGAGACACAACACTGATGTGGGAGACACAATACTGATGTGGGAGACACAATACTGATGTGGGAGACACAATACTGATGTGGGAGACACAATACTGATGTGGGAGACACAATACTGATGTGGGAGACACAATACTGATGTGGGAGACACAATACTGATGTGGGAGACACAATACTGATGTGGGAGACACAATACTGATGTGGGAGACACAACACTGATGTGGGAGACACAATACTGATGTGGGAGACACAATACTGATGTGGGAGACACAACACTGATGTGGGAGACACAACACTGATGTGGGAGACACAATACTGATGTGGGAGACACAATACTGATGTGGGAGACACAATACTGATGTGGGAGACACAATACTGATGTGGGAGACACAACACTGATGTGGGAGACACAATACTGATGTGGGAGACACAACACTGATGTGGGAGACACACTGATGTGGGAGACACAACACTGATGTGGAGACAAACACAATGATGTGGGAGACACAATACTGATGTGGGAGACACAATACTGATGTGGGAGACACAATACTGATGTGGGAGACACAACACTGATGTGGGAGACACAACACTGATGTGGGAGACACAACACTGATGTGGGAGACACAATACTGATGTGGAGACACAACTGATGTGGGAGACACAATACTGATGTGGGAGACACAATGATGTGGGAGACACAACACTGATGTGGGAGACACAACACTGATGTGGGAGACACAATACTGATGTGGGAGACACAACACTGATGTGGGAGACACAATACTGATGTGGGAGACACAATACTGATGTGGGAGACACAATACTGATGTGGGAGACACAATACTGATGTGGGAGACACAATACTGATGTGGGAGACACAATACTGATGTGGGAGACACAATACTGATGTGGGAGACACAATACTGATGTGGGAGACACAATACTGATGTGGGAGACACAACACTGATGTGGGAGACACAACACTGATGTGGGAGACACAACACTGATGTGGGAGACACAATACTGATGTGGGAGACACATACTGGAGACACAACACTGATGTGGGAGACACAACACTGATGTGGGAGACACAACACTGATGTGGGAGACACAATACTGATGTGGGAGACACAATACTGATGTGGGAGACACAATGATGTGGGAGACACAATACTGATGTGGGAGACACAATACTGATGTGGGAGACACAATACTGATGTGGGAGACACAACACTGATGTGGAGACACAATACTGATGTGGGAGACACAATACTGATGTGGGAGACACAATACTGATGTGGGAGACACAATACTGATGTGGGAGACACAACACTGATGTGGGAGACACAATACTGATGTGGGAGACACAATACTGATGTGGGAGACACAACACTGATGTGGGAGACACAACACTGATGATGTGAGACACAATACTGATGTGGGAGACACAACACTGATGTGGGAGACACAACACTGATGTGAGACACAATACTGATGTGGGAGACACAATACTGATGTGGGAGACACAATACTGATGTGGGAGACACAACACTGATGTGGGAGACACAACACTGATGTGGGAGACACAATACTGATGTGGATGTGGGAGACACAACACTGATGTGGGAGACACAATACTGATGTGGGAGACACAATACTGATGTGATGTGGGAAACACAATACTGATGTGGGAGACACAATACTGATGTGGGAGACACAATACTGATGTGGGAGACACAATACTGATGTGGGAAACACAATACTGATGTGGGAGACACAATACTGATGTGGGAGACACAACACTGATGTGGGAGACACAATACTGATGTGGGAGACACAATACTGATGTGGGAAACACAATACTGATGTTGGAGACACAATACTGATGTGGGAGACACAATACTGATGTGGGAGACACAATACTGATGTGGGAGACACAATACTGATGTTGTGGGAGACACAATACTGATGTGGGAGACACAATACTGATGTGGGAGACACAATGATGGAGACACAATACTGATGTGGGAGACACAACACTGATGTGGGAGACACAACACTGATGTGGAGACACAACACTGATGTGGGAGACACAATACTGATGTGGGAGACACAATACTGATGTGGGAGACACAACACTGATGTGGGAGACACAATACTGATGTGGGAGACACAATACTGATGTGGGAGACACAATACTGATGTGGAGACACAATACTGATGTGGGAGACACAACACTGATGTGGGAGACACAAGACACAATACACAATACTGATGTGGGAGACACAATACTGATGTGGGAGACACAATACTGATGTGGGAGACACAATACTGATGTGGGAGACACAATACTGATGTGGGAGACACAATACTGATGTGGGAGACACAACACTGATGTGGGAGACACAACACTGATGTGGGAGACACAACACTGATGTGGGAGACACAACACTGATGTGGGAGACACAACACTGATGTGGGAAACACAACACTGATGTGGGAGACACAACACTGATGTGGGAGACACAACACTGATGTGGGAGACACAACACTGATGTGGGAGACACAACACTGATGTGGGAGACACAACACTGATGTGGGAGACACAACACTGATGTGGGAGACACAATACTGATGTGGGAGACACAATGATGTGGGAGACACAATACTGATGTGGGAGACACAACACTGATGTGGGAGACACAACACTGATGTGGGAGACACAATACTGATGTGGGAGACACAATACTGATGTGGGAGACACAACACTGATGTGGGAGACACAACACTGATGTGGGAGACACAATACTGATGTGGGAGACAATACACAACTGATGTGGGAGACACAATACTGATGTGGGAGACACAATACTGATGTGGGAGAGATGTGGGAGACACAAGACACACTGATGTGGGAGACACAATACTGATGATGGGAGACACAACACTGATGTGGGAGACACAATACTGATGTGGGAGACACAACACTGATGTGGGAGACACAACACTGATGTGGGAGACACAATACTGATGTGGGAAACACAACACTGATGTGGGAGACATGTGGGAAACACAATACTGATGTGGGAGACACAATACTGATGTGGGAGACACAATACTGATGTGGGAGACACAATACTGATGTGGGAGACACAATACTGATGTGGGAAACACAACACTGATGTGGGAGACACAACACTGATGTGGGAGACACAATACTGATGTGGGAGACACAATACTGATGTGGGAGACACAATACTGATGTGGGAGACACAATACTGATGTGGGAGACACAATACTGATGTGGGAGACACAATACTGATGTGGGAGACACAATACTGATGTGGGAGACACAATACTGATGTGGAGACACAATACTGATGTGGGAGACACAACACTGATGTGGGAGACACAATACTGATGTGGGAGACACAATACTGATGTGGGAGACACAATACTGATGTGATGTGAGAGACACAATACTGATGTGGGAGACACAACACTGATGTGGGAGACACAATACTGATGTGGGAGACACAATACTGATGTGGAGACACAATGATGTGGGAGACACAATACTGATGTGGGAGACACAATACTGATGATGGGAGACACAACACTGATGTGGGAGACACAACACTGATGTGGGAGACACAATACTGATGTGGGAGACACAATACTGATGTGGGAGACACAATACTGATGTGGGAGACACAACACTGATGTGGGAGACACAATACTGATGTGGGAGACACAACACTGATGTGGGAGACACAACACTGATGTGGGAAACACAACACTGATGTGGGAGACACAACACTGATGTGGGAGACACAACACTGATGTGGGAGACACAATACTGATGTGGGAGACACAATACTGATGTGGGAGACACAATACTGATGTGGGAAACACAACACTGATGTGGGAGACACAACACTGATGTGGGAAACACAACACTGATGTGGTAGATACAATACTGATGTGGGAAACACAACACTGATGTTGGAGACACAATACTGATGTGGGAAACACAACACTGATGTGGGAGACACAATACTGATGTGGGAAACACAACACTGATGTGGGAGACACAATACTGATGTGGGAAACACAACACTGATGTGGGAGACACAATACTGATGTGGGAAACACAACACTGATGTGGGAGACACAACACTGATGTGGGAAACACAACACTGATGTGGGAGACACAATACTGATGTGGGAGACACAATACTGATGTGGGAGACACAATACTGATGTGGGAGACACAATACTGATGTGGGAAACACAATACTGATGTGGGAGACACAATACTGATGTGGGAAACACAATACTGATGTGGGAGACACAATACTGATGTGGGAGACACAACACTGATGTGGGAGACACAATACTGATGTGGGAGACACAATACTGATGTGGGAGATACAATACTGATGTGGGAAACACAACACTGATGTGGGAGACACAATACTGATGTGGGAGACACAATACTGATGTGGAGACACAATACTGATGATGTGGAACACAATACTGATGTGGGAAACACAACACTGATGTTGATGTAGACACAATACTGATGAGACACAATACTGATGGGAAACACAACACTGATGTGGAGACACAATACTGATGTGGAGACACAATACTGATGTGGGAGACACAATACTGATGTGGGAGACACAATACTGATGTGGGAGACACAATACTGATGTGGTAGATACAATACTGATGTGGGAGACACAATACTGATGTGGGAGATACAATACTGATGTGGGAGATACAATACTGATGTGGTAGACACAATACTGATGTGGGAGATACAATACTGATGTGGGAGATACAATACTGATGTGGTAGACACAACACTGATGTGGGAGACACAACACTGATGTGGGAGACACAACACTGATGTGGGAGATACAATACTGATGTGGTAGACACAACACTGATGTGGGAGACACACCACTGATGTGGGAGACACAACACTGATGCGGGAGACACAATACTGATGCGGGAGACACAATACTGATGTGGGAGACACAATACTGATGTGGAGACACAATACTGATGTGGGAGACACAATACTGATGTGGGAGACACAATACTGATGTGGAGACACAACACTGATGTGGGAGACACAACACTGATGTGGGAGACACAACACTGATGTGGGAGACACAATACTGATGTGGGAGACACAATGATGTGGGAGACACAACACTGATGTGGGAGACACAATACTGATGTGGGAGACACAACACTGATGTGGAGACACAATACTGATGTGGGAGACACAATACTGATGTGGGAGACACAACACTGATGTGGGAGACACAATACTGATGTGGGAGACACAACACTGATGTGGGAGACACAACACTGATGTGGAGACACAACACTGATGTGGGAGACACAATACTGATGTGGGAGACACAATACTGATGTGGGAGACACAACACTGATGTGGGAGACACAATGATGTGGGAGACACAATACTGATGTGATGGAGACACAATGTGGGAAACACAACACTGATGTGGAGACACAATACTGATGTGGGAGACACATGTGGGACACTGACTGATGTGGGAGACACAACACTGATGTGGGAGACACAACACTGATGTGGGAGACACAATACTGATGTGGGAGACACAATACTGATGTGGGAGACACAACACTGATGTGGGAGACACAACACTGATGTGGGAGACACAACACTGATGTGGGAGACACAATACTGATGTGGGAGACACAATACTGATGTGGGAGACACAACACTGATGTGGGAGACACAATACTGATGTGGGAGACACAACACTGATGTGGGAGACACAACACTGATGTGGGAGACACAATACTGATGTGGGAGACACAATACTGATGTGGGAGACACAATACTGATGTGGGAGACACAATACTGATGTGGGAGACACAATACTGATGTGGGAGACACAACACTGATGTGGGAGAGACACAATACTGATGTGGGACAATACTGATGTGGGAGACACAATACTGATGTGGGAGACACAATACTGATGTGGGAGACACAACACTGATGTGGGAGACACAACACTGATGTGGGAGACACAATACTGATGTGGGAGACACAATACTGATGTGGGAGACACAATACTGATGTGGGAGACACAATACTGATGTGGGAGACACACCAAACTGATGTGGGAGACACAATACTGATGTGGGAGACACAATACTGATGTGGGAGACACAACACTGATGTGGGAGACACAATACTGATGTGGGAGACACAATACTGATGTGGGAGACACAATACTGATGTGGGAGAGATGTGGGACAATACTGATGTGGGAGACACAATACTGATGTGGGAGACACAATACTGATGTGGGAGACACAATACTGATGTGGGAGACACAATACTGATGTGGGAGACACACAATACTGATGTGGGAGACACAATACTGATGTGGGAGACACAATACTGATGTGGGAGACACAATACTGATGTGGGAGACACATGTGGGAGACACAATGATGTGGGAGACACACACTGATGTGGGAGACACAATGATGTGGGAGACACAACACTGATGTGGCATGAGACACAATACTGAGACACAATACTGATGTGGGAGACACAATACTGATGTGGGAGACACAATACTGATGTGGGAGACACAATACTGATGTGGGAGACACAATACTGATGTGGGAGACACAATACTGACTGATGTGGGAGACACAACACTGATGTGGGAGACACAACACTGATGTGGGAGACACAATACTGATGTGGGATGATGGGAGACACAACACTGATGTGGGAGACACAATACTGATGTGGGAGACACAACACTGATGTGGGAGACACAACACTGATGTGGGAGACACAATACTGATGTGGGAGACACAACACTGATGTGGGAGACACAACACTGATGTGGGAGACACAACTGATGTGGGAGACACAATGATGTGGGAGACACAACACTGATGTGGGAGACACAACACTGATGTGGGAGACACAACACTGATGTGGGAGACACACACTGATGTGGGAGACACAACACTGATGTGGGAGACACAATACTGATGTGGGAGACACAATACTGATGTGGGAGACACAACACTGATGTGGGAGACACAATACTGATGTGGGAGACACAATACTGATGTGGGAGACACAATACTGATGTGGGAGACACAACACTGATGTGGGAGACACAATACTGATGTGGGAGACACTGATGTGGGAGACACAACACTGATGTGGGAGACACAACACTGATGTGGGAGACACAACACTGATGTGGGAGACACAATACTGATGTGGATGAGACACAACACTGATGTGGGAGACACAATACTGATGTGGGAGACACAACACTGATGTGGGAGACACAATACTGATGTGGGAGACACAATACTGATGGGAGACACAATACTGATGTGGGAGACACAACACTGATGTTGGAGACACAATACTGATGTGGGAAACACAACACTGATGTTGGAGACACAATACTGATGTGGGAGACACAACACTGATGTGGGAGACACAATACTGATGTGGGAGACACAATACTGATGTGGGAGACACAACACTGATGTGGGAGACACAATACTGATGTGGGAGACACAATACTGATGTGGGAGACACAACACTGATGTGGGAGACACAATACTGATGTGGGAGACACAACACTGATGTGGGAGACACAATACTGATGTGGGAGACACAACACTGATGTGGGAGACACAACACTGATGTGGGAGACACAACACTGATGTGGGAGACACAATACTGATGTGGGAGACACAATACTGATGTGGGAGACACAACACTGATGTGGGAGACACAATACTGATGTGGGAGACACAATACTGATGTGGGAGACACAACACTGATGTGGGAGACACAACACTGATGTGGGAGACACAATACTGATGTGGGAGACACAATACTGATGTGGGAGACACAATACTGATGTGGGAGACACAATACTGATGTGGGAGACACAATACTGATGTGGGAGACACAATACTGATGTGGGAGACACAATACTGATGTGGGAGACACAACAGACACAATACTGATGTGGAGACACAATACTGATGGGAGACACAATACTGATGATGTGGGAGACACAACTGATGTGGGAGACTGATGTGGGAGACACTGATGTGGGAGACACAACACTGATGTGGAGACACAATACTGATGTGGGAGACACAAACACTGATGTGGGAGACACAATACTGATGTGGGAGACACAATACTGATGTGGGAGACACAACACTGATGTGGGAGACACAACACTGATGTGGGAGACACAATGTGGGACTGATGATGTGGGAGACACAATACTGATGTGGGAGACACAATACTGATGTGGGAGACACAATACTGATGTGGGAGACACAACACTGATGTGGGAGACACAACTGATGTGGGAGACACAATGATGTGGGAGACACAACACTGATGTGGGAGACACAATGATGTGGGAGACACAACACTGATGTGGAGACACAATACTGATGTGGGAGACACAACACTGATGTGGGAGACACAATACTGATGTGGGAGACACAATACTGATGTGGGAGACACAATACTGATGTGGGAGACACAATACTGATGTGGGAGACACAACACTGATGTGGATGAGACACAATACTGATGTGGGAGACACAATACTGATGTGGGAGACACAACACTGATGTGGGAGACACAACACTGATGTGGGAGACACAATACTGATGATGGGAGACACAATACTGATGTGGAGACACAATACTGATGTGGGAGACACAATACTGATGTGGGAGACACAATACTGATGTGGGAGACACAATACTGATGTGGGAGACACAACACTGATGTGGGAGACACAATACTGATGTGGGAGACACAACACTGATGTGGGAGACACAACACTGATGTGGGAGACACAATACTGATGTGGGAGACACAACACTGATGTGGGAGACACAATACTGATGTGGGAGACACAACACTGATGTGATGTGGGAGACACAACACTGATGTGATGGGAGACACAACACTGATGTGGGAGACACAACACTGATGTGGGAGACACAACACTGATGTGGGAAACACAACACTGATGTGGGAGACACAATACTGATGTGGGAGACACAATACTGATGTGGGAGACACAACACTGATGTGGGAGACACAACACTGATGTGGGAGACACAACACTGATGTGGGAAACACAACACTGATGTGGGAGACACAACACTGATGTGGGAAACACAACACTGATGTGGGAGACACAATACTGATGTGGGAAACACAACACTGATGTGGGAGACACAATACTGATGTGGGAAACACAACACTGATGTGGGAGACACAACACTGATGTGGGAAACACAACACTGATGTGGGAGACACAATACTGATGTGGGAAACACAACACTGATGTGGGAGACACAACACTGATGTGGGAAACACAACACTGATGTGGGAGACACAACACTGATGTGGGAAACACAACACTGATGTGGTAGACACAATACTGATGTGGGAGACACAATACTGATGTGGGAGACACAACACTGATGTGGGAGACACAATACTGATGTGATACAATGATGTGGGGAGACACAACACTGATGTGGGAGACACAATACTGATGTGGAAACACAATACTGATGTGGGAGACACAATACTGATGTGGGAGACACAACACTGATGTGGGAGACACAATACTGATGTGGGAGACACAATACTGATGTGGGAGACACAATACTGATGTGGGAGACACAACACTGATGTGGGAGACACAATACTGATGTGGGAGACACAACACTGATGTGGGAGACACAATACTGATGTGGGAGACACAACACTGATGTGGGAGACACAACACTGATGTGGGAGACACAATACTGATGTGGGAAACACAACACTGATGTGGGAGACACAATACTGATGTGGGAGACACAATACTGATGTGGGAGACACAATACTGATGTGGGAGACACAATACTGATGTGGTAGACACAATACTGATGTGGGAGACACAACACTGATGTGGGAAACACAACACTGATGTGGGAGACACTGATGTGGGAGACACAATACTGATGTGGGAGACACAATACTGATGTGGAGACACAAAACTGAGACACAATACTGATGTGGGAGACACAACACTGATGTGGGAGACACAATACTGATGTGGGAGACACAACACTGATGTGGGAGACACAATACTGATGTGGAGACACAATACTGATGTGGGAGACACAATACTGATGTGGGAGACACAATACTGATGTGGGAGACACAATACTGATGTGGGAGACACAATGTGGGACTGATGTGGAGACACAATACTGATGTGGGAGACACAACACTGATGTGGGAGACACAATACTGATGTGGGAGACACAATACTGATGTGGGAGACACAATACTGATGTGGGAGACACAATACTGATGTGGGAGACACAATGATGTGGTAGACAACAATACTGATGTGGGAGACACAATACTGATGTGGGAGACACAATACTGATGTGGGAGACACAACACTGATGTGGGAGACACAATACTGATGTGGGAGACACAACACTGATGTGGGAGACACAACACTGATGTGGGAGACACAATACTGATGTGGGAGACACAACACTGATGTGGGAGACACAACACTGATGTGGGAGACACAACACTGATGTGGTAGACACAATACTGATGTGGGAGACACAACACTGATGTGGGAGACACAATACTGATGTGGGAGACACAACACTGATGTGGGAGACACAATACTGATGTGGGAGACACAACACTGATGTGGGAGACACAATACTGATGTGGGAGACACAACACTGATGTGGGAGACACAACACTGATGTGGGAGACACAATACTGATGTGGGAGACACAACACTGATGTGGGAGACACAACACTGATGTGGGAGACACAACACTGATGTGGGAGACACAATACTGATGTGGGACACAACACTGATGTGGGAGACACAATACTGATGTGGGAGACACAATACTGATGTGGGAGACACAATACTGATGTGGGAGACACAATACTGATGTGGGAGACAACACTGATGTGGGAGACACAATACTGATGTGGGAAACACAACACTGATGTGGAGACACAATACTGATGTGGGAGACACAATACTGATGTGGGAGACACAATACTGATGTGGGAGACACAACACTGATGTGGGAGACACAATACTGATGTGGGAGACACAACACTGATGTGGGAGACACAATACTGATGTGGGAAACACAACACTGATGTGGGAGACACAACACTGATGTGGGAGACACAACACTGATGTGGAGACACAATACTGATGTGGGAGACACAACACTGATGTGGGAGACACAATACTGATGTGGGAGACACAACACTGATGTGATGTGGAGACACAATACTGATGTGGGAGACACAATACTGATGTGGGAGACACAACACTGATGTGGGAGACACAATACTGATGTGGGAGACACAATACTGATGTGGGAGACACAATACTGATGTGGGAGACACAATGTGGGAGACACTGATGTGGGAGACACAATACTGATGTGGGAGACACAATACTGATGTGGGAGATGTGGGAGACACAACACTGATGTGGGAGACACAACACTGATGTGGGAGACACAACACTGATGTGGGAGACACAATACTGATGTGGGAGACACAATACTGATGTGGGAGACACAACACTGATGTGGGAGACACAACTGACTGTGGGAGACACAATACTGATGGGATGTGGATGAGACACAACACTGATGTGGGAGACACAACACTGATGTGGGAGACACAATACTGATGTGGAGACACAACACTGATGTGGGAGACACAATACTGATGTGGGAGACACAACACTGATGTGGGAGACACAATACTGATGTGGGAGACACAATACTGATGTGGGAGACACAACACTGATGTGGGAGACACAATACTGATGTGGAGACACAACACTGATGTGGACACAATACTGAGACACAATACTGATGTGGGAGACACAATACTGATGTGGGAGACACAACACTGATGTGGGAGACACAATACTGATGTGGGAGACACAATACTGATGTGGGAGACACAACACTGATGTGATGGAGACACAACACTGATGTGGGAAGACACAACACTGATGTGAGACACAACACTGATGTGGGAGACACAACACTGATGTGGGAGACACAATACTGATGTGGGAGACACAACACTGATGTGGAGACACAACACTGATGTGGGACACAACACTGATGTGGGAGACACAATACTGATGTGTGATGGGAGACACAACACTGATGTGGGAGACACAACACTGATGTGGAGACACAATACTGATGTGGGACACAATACTGATGTGGGAGACACAATACTGATGTGGGAGACACAATACAAGACACAATACTGATGTGGGAGACACAACACTGATGTGGGAGACACAATACTGATGTGGGAGACACAATACTGATGTGGGAGACACAACACTGATGTGGGAGACACAATACTGATGTGGGAGACACAATACTGATGTGGGAGACACAACACTGATGTGGGAGACACAATACTGATGTGGGAGACACAATACTGATGTGGGAGACACAACACTGATGTGGGAGACACAATACTGATGTGGGAGACACAATACTGATGTGGGAGACACAATACTGATGTGGGAAACACAACACTGATGTGGGAGACACAACACTGATGTGGGAGACACAACACTGATGTGGGAGACACAACACTGATGTGGGAGACACAACACTGATGTGGGAGACACAACACTGATGTGGGAGACACAACACTGATGTGGGAGACACAACACTGATGTGGGAGACACAATACTGATGTGGGAGACACAACACTGATGTGGGAGACACAACACTGATGTGGGAGACACAATACTGATGTGGGAGACACAATACTGATGTGGGAGACACAATACTGATGTGGGAGACACAATACTGATGTGGGAGACACAATACTGATGTGGGAGACACAATACTGATGTGGGAGACACAATACTGATGTGGGAGACACAATACTGATGTGGGAGACACAATACTGATGTGGGAGACACAACACTGATGTGGGAGACACAATACTGATGTGGGAGACACAATACTGATGTGGAGACACAACACTGATGTGGGAGACACAATACTGATGTGGGAGACACACACTGATGTGGTAGACACAATACTGATGTGGGAGACACAATACTGATGTGGAGACACAACACTGATGTGGAGACACAACACTGATGTGGGAGACACAACACTGATGTGGAGACACAATACTGATGTGGGAGACACAATACTGATGTGGGAGAGACACAACTGACTGAGACACAATGTGTGGAGACACAACACTGATGTGGGAGACACAATACTGATGTGGAGACACAATACTGATGTGGAGACACAACACTGATGATGTGGGAGACACAATACTGATGTGGGAGACACAAGACACTGATGTGGATGAGACACAACACTGATGTGGTAGATACAATACTGATGTGGGAGACACAATACTGATGTGGGAGACACAATACTGATGTGGGAGACACAACACTGATGTGGGAGACACAATACTGATGTGGGAGACACAATACTGATGTGGGAGACACAATACTGATGTGGGAGACACAACACTGATGTGGGAGACACAACACTGATGTGGGAGACACAACACTGATGTGGTAGACACAATACTGATGTGGGAGACACAACACTGATGTGGGAGACACAACACTGATGTGGGAGACACAATACTGATGTGGGAGACACAATACTGATGTGGGAGACACAACACTGATGTGGGAGACACAATACTGATGTGGGAGACACAACACTGATGTGGGAGACACAACACTGATGTGGGAGACACAATACTGATGTGGGAGACACAACACTGATGGGAGACACAACACTGATGTGATGAGACACAACACTGATGTGGGAGACACAATACTGGAGACACAACACTGATGTGGGAGACACAATACTGATGTGGGAGAACACACTGATGTGGAGACACAACACTGATGATGTGGGAGACACAACACTGATGTGGGAGACACAATACTGATGTGGGAGACACAACACTGATGTGGGAGACACAACTGATGTGGGAGACACAACACTGATGTGGGAGACTGATGTGGGAGACAGACACAACACTGATGTGGAGACACAACACTGATGTGAGACACAACACTGATGTGGGAGACACAATACTGATGTGACACAACACTGATGTGGGAGAGACACACAACACTGATGTGAGAGAGACACACAACACTGATGTGGGAGACACAACACTGATGACAAATGATGTGAATGTGATGTGGTAACACAGAGACACAATACTGATGTGGAGACACAACACTGATGTGGGACACAACACTGATGTGGAGACACAATACTGATGTGGGAGACACAACACTGATGTGTGAGAAACACTGATGTGGAGACACAACACTGATGAGACACAACACTGATGATGTGAGAGACACACACTGATGTGTAGACACAATTCTGATGTGAGAGACACAACACTGATGTGACTGATGTGACACTGATGTGTGATGTGTGAGACACAACACTGATGTGGGAGCTGAGCAGGAACATGACTGAAGATGTTGTTTTGTACTGTAACCAGCTGAATCACATCACAGGAAATCACATTTTAAATGTATGTGAATCATATTATTTGCCACAGCAGTGTGTGTGTGTGTGTGTGTGTGTGTGTGTGTGTGTGTGTGTGTGTGTGTGTGTGTGTGTGTGTGTGTGTGTGTGTGTGTGTGTGTGTGTGTGTGTGTGTGTGTGTGTGTGTGTGTGTGTGTGTGTGTGTGCCTGTGTGTGTGTGTGTGCCTGCGTCTGTGTGTGTGAAGTAGCTTGCGAGGTAGCTTGCCTTCTGCAGGCGACATATTGCTCTCTACTCCTCCCCAGGGGACAGTGTGTTTCATCCTCTCCCTCCCTTCATCTCTTTGCCTCTCTCTGTGTCTCTCTCACTCTCCCTCTCTTCCCCTCATCCTCTCCCTCACACGCACACACACACAGACACACACACAGTCTGTGGTCCCCGGGCTGGCAAATGAAATGAGGTGGAAATGTAGGAAGTCTAAAACAACCCCAGGGACGGCTTATGTGAAAGAGACACCACACGACTGAGCAGAGATGGAGAGAGGGGGAGGTAGGAGAGAGGGACAGAGACACCACACCACTGAGCAAAGGAGAGAGAGGGGTAGAAGTAAGAAAGAGAGAGAGAGAGAGAGAGAGAGAGAGAGAGAGAGAGAGAGAGAGAGAGAGAGAGAGAGAGAGAGAGAGAGAGAGAGAAAGAAAGAAAACAGAGCAGAGCAGAGCAGGAGAGAGGAGTGGAGGGCATACAGGGACAGAGACATGTTGAGAGGAGGATGGAGCAGAGGAGGGTGAGGAGGAAGGAGACCACTACAGGAGAGTGGGATTGGTAGGGGAGAGAGTAGATTATGGGGGTAGAGGAGGAATATCATAGTAATAGAGACTCTCATATACCACAGAGAGAGCATTGGAGGAGTCAGGGTATACAATAAGTGAGATGGCTTGTGCCTTCTTCGACATTCTGTATGGACTAACAGTGATATGTGATTATCACACTGACAGCTTCAATGGTGGGAGTATATAAAATAGCTATTTAATAGCCCCTTCCACTCTCCTCTCTGACACAAATAACATTACGTAAATCCCACATGGCTTCATCACCTTACCACAACACAGCTTCAACCTGACCCCTGACCCCACACTCCAAGGTGCCTCTTTCTCACTGTCAGATATATGGGGGAGAGAGAGAGAGAGAGAGGTGGGGAGAGGGATGGAGAGAGAGAGGGGGAGTGAGAGGGGGAGGGAGATAGAGCGAGAGAAAGAGAGAAAGAGAGAGATATAACAAATTGAAAGAAGGGAGAAATAGAGAGAGCGGGAGGGGGTGGTTGGGTTGGGTTGGGGGGACTGCTGTATCTGTCTCTGCCCCGTCAGCCTCCCTGCTGCTAGCCAACCTGGACCAGAGCCTCTCACCCCCCAAATATCCTGCCCTCCACTGTCACACCACAGACTAGGGCTAAGACATTTAGAGAGAAGAAAAAGAGTCAACTCAGTTGCATAGAGACAAATAAAGTAAAAAGGATGGTAATTAACCTGACGAACTGTTGCTTGCTGGTGACATTGTTTGCAAATGGTTTACCAGAAATATGTACAGATACTATATTTTAAATACATTAACATAATATTCATAGATATACTTTTACATCCATTATGTCTTTATCAATGGAAGTCAGTGATGCATGTGTTGATGGGAGAGAAAAAAAAACGTTCCAGAACAGATCTGGTCTCCATGGCAAAATGTTTCCATGTCAAGCATCACTTGTGGGAAAGCAGTCAGCTGTGCATGCCAATTATCCATACATGTGCATAATTCTGTCTGGGAACCAAAGCTCTAGTCATGTGACCCTGAATCTGGCACTGACAGGGGAATCATGCCCCCTTTGCCCACCCCTCACCTAAATGCAACCAATCAGATATGAGAGATTTCTGGTACATAATGTAGTGAGAAAATGAACTACAGTAGCAATAAGAACACTAGAACAAACATCAGCCATTCATATACTGCGTCTAATCTTGTAGATCATTCTTTCACTTTTTGTTCTTGATTTAAAAAAAATATTTTATCATCTCTCTCTCTCTCTCTCTTCCTCTCTCTCCTCTCTCTCTCTCTCTCTCTCTCTCTCTCTCTCTCTCTCTCTCTCTCTCTCTCTCTCTCTCTCTCTCTCTCTCTCTCTCTCTCTCTCTCTCTCTCTCTCTCTCTCTCTCTCTCTCTCTCTCTCTCTCTCTCTCTCTCTCTCTCTCTCTCTCTTCCTCTCTCTCTCTCTCTCTCTCTCTCTCTCTCTCTCTCTCTCTCTCTCTCTCTCTCTCTCTCTCTCTCTCTCTCTCTCTCTCTCTCTCTCTCTCTCTTCCCTCTCTCTCTCTCTCTCTCTCTTCCTCTCTCTCTCTCTCTCTCTCTCTCTCTCTCTCTCTCTCTCTCTCTCCCTCCCTCTGTTCTGGACAACCAGGCATCTGCTGCTTTGTGTGTGAGGGGAGATAAAAGCATAGTTTGACATGTTATGAAGCTTTCGAGTGTTTTAGATGTTCTCTTCTTCCAATGATTGGGATACCACAGATAGACACTGACATGGACATAGACAGACAGGCACACAGTCAGACACTGACATGGACATAGACAGACAGGCACACAGTCAGACAGACACTGACATGGACATAGACAGACAGGCACACAGTCAGACAGACACTGACATGGACATAGACAGACAGACACACATTCAGACAGACACTGACATGGACATAGACAGACAGACACACAGTCAAACAGACACTGACATGGACATAGACAGACAGGCACACAGTCAGACAGACACTGACATGGACATAGACAGACAGACACACAGACAGACACTGACATGGACATAGACAGACAGGCACACAGTCGGACACTGACATGGACATAGACAGACAGGCACACAGTCAGACACTGACATGGACATAGACAGACAGGCACACAGTCAGACACTGACATGGACATAGACAGACAGGCACACAGTCGGACACTGACATGGACATAGACAGACAGACACACAGTCGGACACTGACATGGACATAGACAGACAGGCACACAGTCAGACACTGACATGGACATAGACAGACAGGCACACAGTCAGACACTGACATGGACATAGACAGACAGGCACACAGTCGGACACTGACATGGACATAGACAGACAGACACACAGTCGGACACTGACATGGACATAGACAGACAGGCACACAGTCAGACACTGACATGGACATAGACAGACAGGCACACAGTCAGACACTGACATGGACATAGACAGACAGGCACACAGTCGGACACTGACATGGACATAGACAGACAGGCACACAGTCAGACACTGACATGGACATAGACAGACAGGCACACAGTCAGACAGACACAGACATGGACATAGACAGACAGGCACACAGTCAGACAGACACTGACATGGACATAGACAGACAGGCACACAGTCAGACACTGACATGGACATAGACAGACAGGCACACAGTCAGACAGACACTGACATGGACATAGACAGACAGGCACACAGTCAGACACTGACATGGACATAGACAGACAGGCACACAGTCAGACACTGACATGGACATAGACAGACAGGCACACAGTCAGACACTGACATGGACATAGACAGACAGGCACACAGTCAGACACTGACATGGACATAGACAGACAGGCACACAGTCAGACAGACACTGACATGGACATAGACAGACAGGCACACAGTCAGACACTGACATGGACATAGACAGACAGGCACACAGTCAGACACTGACATGGACATAGACAGACAGGCACACAGTCAGACAGACACTGACATGGACATAGACAGACAGGCACACAGTCAGACACTGACATGGACATAGACAGACAGGCACACAGTCAGACACTGACATGGACATAGACAGACAGGCACACAGTCAGACAGACACTTACATGGACATAGACAGACAGGCACACAGTCAGACACTGACATGGACATAGACAGACAGGCAGACAGTCAGACACTGACATGGACATAGACAGACAGGCACACAGTCAGACACTGACATGGACATAGACAGACAGGCACACAGTCGGACAGACACAGACATGGACATAGACAGACAGGCACACAGTCAGACAGACACTGACATGGACATAGACAGACAGGCACACAGTCAGACACTGACATGGACATAGACAGACAGGCACACAGTCAGACAGACACTGACATGGACATAGACAGACAGGCACACAGTCGGACACTGACATGGACATAGACAGACAGGCACACAGTCAGACACTGACATGGACATAGACAGACAGGCACACAGTCAGACACTGACATGGACATAGACAGACAGGCACACAGTCAGACACTGACATGGACATAGACAGACAGGCACACAGTCAGACAGACACTGACATGGACATAGACAGACAGGCACACAGTCAGACAGACACTGACATGGACATAGACAGACAGGCACACAGTCAGACACTGACATGGACATAGACAGACAGGCACACAGTCAGACACTGACATGGACATAGACAGACAGGCACACAGTCAGACAGACACTGACATGGACATAGACAGACAGGCACACAGTCAGACACTGACATGGACATAGACAGACAGGCACACAGTCAGACACACTGACATGGACATAGACAGACAGGCACACAGTCAGACACTGACATGGACATAGACAGACAGGCACACAGTCGGACAGACACAGACATGGACATAGACAGACAGGCACACAGTCAGACAGACACTGACATGGACATAGACAGACAGGCACACAGTCAGACACTGACATGGACATAGACACTGGCACACAGTCAGACAGGCACACAGTCAGACAGACACTGACATGGACATAGACAGACAGGCACACAGTCGGACACTGACATGGACATAGACAGACAGGCACACAGTCAGACACTGACATGGACATAGACAGACAGGCACACAGTCAGACAGACACTTACATGGACATAGACAGACAGGCACACAGTCAGACACTGACATGGACATAGACAGACAGGCACACAGTCAGACAGACACTGACATGGACATAGACAGACAGGCACACAGTCAGACACTGACATGGACATAGACAGACAGGCACACAGTCAGACACTGACATGGACATAGACAGACAGGCACACAGTCAGACAGACACTGACATGGACATAGACAGACAGGCACACAGTCGGACACTGACATGGACATAGACAGACAGGCACACAGTCAGACACTGACATGGACATAGACAGACAGGCACACAGTCAGACACTGACATGGACATAGACAGACAGGCACACAGTCAGACACTGACATGGACATAGACAGACAGGCACACAGTCAGACACTGACATGGACATAGACAGACAGGCACACAGTCAGACAGACACTGACATGGACATAGACAGACAGGCACACAGTCGGACACTGACATGGACATAGACAGACAGGCACACAGTCAGACACTGACATGGACATAGACAGACAGGCACACAGTCAGACAGACACTTACATGGACATAGACAGACAGGCACACAGTCAGACACTGACATGGACATAGACAGACAGGCAGACAGTCAGACACTGACATGGACATAGACAGACAGGCACACAGTCAGACAGACACTTACATGGACATAGACAGACAGGCACACAGTCAGACACTGACATGGACATAGACAGACAGGCAGACAGTCAGACACTGACATGGACATAGACAGACAGGCACACAGTCAGACACTGACATGGACATAGACAGACAGGCACACAGTCGGACAGACACAGACATGGACATAGACAGACAGGCACACAGTCAGACAGACACTGACATGGACATAGACAGACAGGCACACAGTCAGACACTGACATGGACATAGACAGACAGGCACACAGTCAGACACACTGACATGGACATAGACAGACAGGCACACAGTCAGACACTGACATGGACATAGACAGACAGGCACACAGTCGGACAGACACAGACATGGACATAGACAGACAGGCACACAGTCAGACAGACACTGACATGGACATAGACAGACAGGCACACAGTCAGACACTGACATGGACATAGACAGACAGGCACACAGTCAGACAGACACTGACATGGACATAGACAGACAGGCACACAGTCGGACACTGACATGGACATAGACAGACAGGCACACAGTCAGACACTGACATGGACATAGACAGACAGGCACACAGTCAGACAGACACTTACATGGACATAGACAGACAGGCACACAGTCAGACACTGACATGGACATAGACAGACAGGCACACAGTCAGACACTGACATGGACATAGACAGACAGGCACACAGTCAGACACTGACATGGACATAGACAGACAGGCACACAGTCAGACAGACACTGACATGGACATAGACAGACAGGCACACAGTCAGACAGACACTGACATGGACATAGACAGACAGGCACACAGTCAGACACTGACATGGACATAGACAGACAGGCACACAGTCAGACAGACACTGACATGGACATAGACAGACAGGCACACAGTCAGACACTGACATGGACATAGACAGACAGGCACACAGTCAGACAGACACTGACATGGACATAGACAGACAGGCACACAGTCAGACACTGACATGGACATGACATAGACAGACAGGCACACAGTCAGACAGACACTGACATGGACATAGACAGACAGGCACACAGTCAGACACTGACATGGACATAGACAGACAGGCACACAGTCAGACACTGACATGGACATAGACAGACAGGCACACAGTCAGACACTGACATGGACATAGACAGACAGGCACACAGTCAGACAGACACTGACATGGACAGACAGGCACACAGTAGACAGACAGGCACACAGTCAGACAGACACTGACATGGACATAGACAGACAGGCACACAGTCAGACACTGACATGGACATAGACAGACAGGCACACAGTCAGACACTGACATGGACATGGACATAGACAGACAGGCACACCGTCAGACAGACACTGACATGGACATAGACAGACAGGCACACAGTCAGACAGACACTGACATGGACATAGACAGACAGGCACACAGTCAGACACTGACATGGACATAGACAGACAGGCACACAGTCAGACACTGACATGGACATAGACAGACAGGCACACAGTCGGACACTGACATGGACATAGACAGACAGGCACACAGTCAGACACTGACATGGACATAGACAGACAGGCACACAGTCAGACAGACACTGACATGGACATAGACAGACAGGCACACAGTCAGACACTGACATGGACATAGACAGACAGGCACACAGTCAGACACTGACATGGACATAGACAGACAGACAGGCACACAGTCAGACAGACACTGACATGGACATAGACAGACAGGCACACAGTCAGACACTGACATGGACATAGACAGACAGACACACAGTCAGACACTGACATGGACATAGACAGACAGGCACACAGTCAGACACTGACATGGACATAAACAGACAGGCACACAGTCAGACACTGACATGGACATAGACAGACAGGCACACAGTCAGACAGACACTGACATGGACATAGACAGACAGGCACACAGTCAGACACTGACATGGACATGGACATAGACAGACAGGCACACAGTCAGACACTGACATGGACATGGACATAGACAGACAGGCACACCGTCAGACAGACACTGACATGGACATAGACAGACAGGCACACAGTCAGACACTGACATGGACATAGACAGACAGACACACAGTCAGACACTGACATGGACATAGACAGACAGGCACACAGTCAGACACTGACATGGACATGGAGACAGACAGGCACACAGTCAGACACTGACATGGACATAGACAGACAGGCACACAGTCAGACAGACACTGACATGGACATAGACAGACAGGCACACAGTCAGACAGACACTGACATGGACATAGACAGACAGGCACACAGTCAGACACTGACATGGACATAGACAGACAGGCACACAGTCAGACACACTGACATGGACATAGACAGACAGGCACACAGTCAGACACTGACATGGACATAGACAGACAGGCACACAGTCAGACAGACACTGACATGGACATAGACAGACAGGCACACAGTCAGACACTGACATGGACATAGACAGACAGGCACACAGTCGGACAGACACTGACATGGACATAGACAGACAGACACACAGTCAGACAGACACTGACATGGACATAGACAGACAGGCACACAGTCAGACACTGACATGGACATAGACAGACAGGCACACAGTCAGACAAATGACATGGACATTATACAGACAGGCACACAGTCAGATGACAGCTGACATCTCACACAGTCAGACAACCTGACATGGACCAGCCTAAAACCCCAGACAGGCAAACAATGCAGCATAAAAGGCACAGTGGCTAGGAAAAACACTGACATGGACATGGACCTAGAAGGCAACCTCAGACAGAGGAATAGACAGGCAGGCACACAGTCAGACACTGACATGGACATAGACAGACATGCACACAGATGTTCACTGACATGGACATAAATGACCAGCATGGTCATAGACAGACAGGCAGTCAGACACTGACATGGACATAGACAGACAGGCACACAGTCAGACACTGACATGGACATAGACAGACAGGCACACATCAGACAGACAGGACATAGCAGACAGGCACACAGTCAGACACTGACATGGACATAGACAGACAGGCACACAGACAGATGGAGACACAGACATGGACATACATGGACATAGACAGGGCACACAGTCCTCACTGACTGGACATGACAGGCACACAGGACACTGACATGGACATAGACAGACAGGCACACAGTCAGACAGACACAGACATGGACATAACAGACAGGCAGAACAGTCAGACACTGACATGGACAGCAATGGCCACAGGTGGACAGGGGACAGGCACACAGTCAGACATGACACTGACATGGACATAGACAGACAGGCACACAGGCACACATGGACATAGACAGACAGGCAGCAGACAGACACTGACATGGACATGGGGACAGACAGGCACATCATGTCAGGTACAGACACTGACATGGACATAGACAGACAGGCACACAGTCAGACACTGACATGGACATAGACAGACAGGCACACAGTCAGACAGACACTGACATGGACATAGACAGACAGGCACACAGTCAGACACTGACATGGACATAGACAGACAGGCACACAGTCAGACACAAACATGGACATAGACAGACAGGCACACAGTCAGACACTGACATGGACTGAGACAGACAGGCACACAGTCAGACACTGACATGGACATAGACAGGCACACCTCCGGACACTGACATGGACAAACAGGACAGGCACACAGTCAGACACTGACATGGACATAGACAGACAGGCACACAGTCAGACACTGACATGGACATGGACATGAGACAGGCAGTCAGCAGCACACAACAGACTCTGACATGGACATGGACAGACAGACAGGCACACAGTCAGACACTGACATGGACATAGACAGACAGGCACACAGTCAGACACTGACATGGACATAGACAGACAGGCACACAGTCAGACACTGACATGGACATAGACAGACAGGCACACAGTCAGACACTGACATGGACATAGACAGACAGGCACACAGTCAGACACTGACATGGACATAGACAGACAGGCACACAGTCAGACAGACACTGACATGGACATAGACAGACAGGCACACAGTCAGACACTGACATGGACATAGACAGACAGGCACACAGTCAGACACTGACATGGACATAGACAGACAGGCACACAGTCAGACACTGACATGGACAAAGACAGACAGGTACACAGTCAGACACTGACATGGACATAGACAGACAGGCACACAGTCAGACACTGACATGGACATAGACAGACAGGCACACAGTCAGACACACTGACATGGACATAGACAGACAGGCACACAGTCAGACACTGACATGGACATAGACAGACAGGCACACAGTCAGACACTGACATGGACATAGACAGACAGGCACACAGTCAGACAGACACTGACATGGACATAGACAGACAGGCACACAGTCAGACACTGACATGGACATAGACAGACAGGCACACAGTCAGACACTGACATGGACATAGACAGACAGACAGGCACACAGTCAGACAGACACACTGACATGGACATAGACAGACAGGCACACAGTCAGACACTGACATGGACATAGACAGACAGGCACACAGTCAGACACTGACAAGGACATAGACAGACAGGCACACAGTCAGACGGACACTGACATGGACATAGACAGACAGGCACACAGTCAGACACTGACATGGACATAGACAGACAGGCACACAGTCAGACACTGACATGGACATAGACAGACAGGCACACAGTCAGACACTGACATGGACATAGACAGACAGGCACACAGTCAGACAGACACTGACATGGACATAGACAGACAGGCACACAGTCAGACACTGACATGGACATAGACAGACAGGCACACAGTCAGACACTGACATGGACATAGACAGACAGGCACACAGTCAGACAGACACTTACAAGGACATAGACAGACAGGCACACAGTCAGACAGACACAGACATGGACATAGACAGACAGGCACACAGTCAGACACTGACATGGACATAGACAGACAGGCACACAGTCAGACAGACACTGACATGGACATAGACAGACAGGCACACAGTCAGACACTGACATGGACATAGACATGGACATGGACATAGACAGACAGGCACACAGTCAGACAGACACTGACATGGACATAGACAGACAGGCACACAGTCAGACGGACACTGACATGGACATAGACAGACAGGCACACAGTCAGACACTGACATGGACATAGACAGACAGGCACACAGTCGGACACTGACATGGACATAGACAGACAGGCACACAGTCAGACACTGACATGGACATAGACAGACAGGCACACAGTCAGACAGACACTGACATGGACATAGACAGACAGGCACACAGTCAGACACTGACATGGACATAGACAGACAGGCACACAGTCAGACACTGACATGGACATAGACAGACAGGCACACAGTCAGACACTGACATGGACATAGACAGACAGGCACACAGTCAGACAGACACTGACATGGACATAGACAGACAGGCACACAGTCAGACAGACACTGACATGGACATAGACAGACAGGCACACAGTCAGACACTGACATGGACATAGACAGACAGGCACACAGTCAGACACTGACATGGACATGGACATAGACAGACAGGCACACCGTCAGACAGACACTGACATGGACATAGACAGACAGGCACACAGTCAGACAGACACTGACATGGACATAGACAGACAGGCACACAGTCAGACACTGACATGGACATAGACAGACAGGCACACAGTCAGACACTGACATGGACATAGACAGACAGGCACACAGTCAGACAGACACTGACATGGACATAGACAGACAGGCACACAGTCAGACACTGACATGGACATAGACAGACAGGCACACAGTCAGACAGACACTGACATGGACATAGACAGACAGGCACACAGTCAGACACTGACATGGACATAGACAGACAGGCACACAGTCAGACACTGACATGGACATGGACAGGCACACACCGTCAGACACACTGACATGGACATAGACAGACAGGCACACAGACAGACACTGACATGGACATAGACAGACAGGCACACAGTCAGACACTGACATGGACATAGACAGACAGGCACACAGTCAGACACTGACATGGACATAGACAGACAGGCACACAGTCAGACACTGACATGGACATAAACAGACAGGCACACAGTCAGACACTGACATGGACATAGACAGACAGGCACACAGTCAGACAGACACTGACATGGACATAGACAGACAGGCACACAGTCAGACACTGACATGGACATAGACAGACAGGCACACAGTCAGACACTGACATGGACATGGACATAGACAGACAGGCACACCGTCAGACAGACACTGACATGGACATAGACAGACAGGCACACAGTCAGACACTGACATGGACATAGACAGACAGACACACAGTCAGACACTGACATGGACATAGACAGACAGGCACACAGTCAGACACTGACATGGACATAGACAGACAGGCACACAGTCAGACACTGACATGGACATAGACAGACAGGCACACAGTCAGACAGACACTGACATGGACATAGACAGACAGGCACACAGTCAGACAGACACAGACATGGACATAGACAGACAGGCACACAGTCAGACACTGACATGGACATAGACAGACAGGCACACAGTCAGACACTGACATGGACATAGACAGACAGGCACACAGTCAGACACTGACATGGACATAGACAGACAGGCACACAGTCAGACAGACACTGACATGGACATAGACAGACAGGCACACAGTCAGACACTGACATGGACATAGACAGACAGACACACAGTCAGACAGACACTGACATGGACATAGACAGACAGACACACAGTCAGACAGACACTGACATGGACATAGACAGACAGGCACACAGTCAGACACTGACATGGACATAGACAGACAGGCACAAATCAAATCAAATCAAATGTATTTATATAGCCCTTCGTACATCAGCTGATATCTCAAAGTGCTGTACAGAAACCCAGCCTAAAACCCCAAACAGCAAACAATGCAGCTGTAAAAGCACGGTGGCTAGGAAAAACTCCCTAGAAAGGCCAAAACCTAGGAAGAAACCTAGAGAGGAACCGGGCTATGTGGGGTGGCCAGTCCTCTTCTGGCTGTGCCGGGTAGAGATTATAACAGAACATGACCAAGATGTTCAAATGTTCATAAATGACCAGCATGGTCGAATAATAATAAGGCAGAACAGTTGAAACTGGAGCAGCAGCACAGTCAGGTGGACTGGGGACAGCAAGGAGCCATCATGTCAGGTAGTCCTGGGGCACGGTCCTAGGGCTCAGGTCCTCCGAGAGAGAGAGAAAGAAAGAGAGAATTAGAGAGAGCATATGTGGGGTGGCCAGTCCTCTTCTGGCTGTGCCGGGTGGAGATTATAACAGAACGTGGCCAAGATGTTCAAATGTTCATAAATGACCAGCATGGTTGAATAATAGTAAGGCAGAACAGTTGAAACTGAAGCAGCAGCATGGCCAGGTGGACTAGGGACAGCAAGGAGTCATCATGTCAGGTAGTCCTGGGACATGGTCCTAGGGCCCAGGCCAGTTGAAACTGGAGCAGCAGCATGGCCAGGTGGACTGGGGACAGCAAGGAGTCATCATGTCAGGTAGTCCTGGGGCATGGTCCTAGGGCTCAGGTCCTCCGAGAGAGAGAAAAAGAAAGGGGAAGGAGAGAATTAGAGAACGCACACTTAGATTCACACAGGACACCGAATAGGACAGGAGAAGTACTCCAGATATAACAAACTGACCCTAGCCCCCCGACACATAAACTACTGCAGCATAAATACTGGAGGCTGAGACAGGAGGGGTCAGGAGACACTGTGGCCCCATCCGAGGACACCTCCGGACAGGGCCAAACAGGAAGGATATAACCCCACCCACTTTGCCAAAGCACAGCCCCCACACCACTAGAGGGATATCTTCAACCACCAACTTACCATCCTGAGACAAGGCCGAGTATAGCCCACAAAGATCTCCGCCACGGTACAACCCAAGGGGAGGCACACAGTCAGACACTGACATGGACATAGACAGACAGGCACACAGTCAGACACTGAAATGGACATAGACAGACAGGCACACAGTCAGACACTGACATGGACATAGACAGACAGGTACACAGTCAGACACTGACATGGACATAGACAGACAGACACACAGTCAGACACTGACATGGACATAGACAGACAGGCACACAGTCAGACACTGACATGGACATAGACAGACAGGCACACAGTCAGACACTGACATGGACATAGACAGACAGGCACACAGTCAGACACTGACATGGACAAAGACAGACAGGTACACAGTCAGACACTGACATGGACATAGACAGACAAACACACAGTCAGACACTGACATGGACATAGACAGACAGGCACACAGTCAGACAGACACTGACATGGACATAGACAGACAGGCACACAGTCAGACACTGACATGGACATAGACAGACAAGCACACAGTCAGACAGACACTGACATGGACATAGACAGACAGGCACACAGTCAGACACTGACATGGACATAGACAGACAGACAGGCACACAGTCAGACAGACACTGACATGGACATAGACAGACAGGCACACAGTCAGACACTGACATGGACATAGACAGACAGGCACACAGTCAGACAGACACTTACATGGACATAGACAGACAGGCACACAGTCGGACACTGTCATGGACATAGACAGACAGGCACACAGTCAGACACTGACATGGACATAGACAGACAGGAACACAGTCAGACAGACACAGACAGATAAAGGTACATTGTACATTGTAACATTATTTATTGTCTTTATAGTTTTGAAACTTCTGTATGTGTAATGTTTACTGTTCATTTTTATTGTTTATTTCACTTTATATATTCACTTTATATATTTTCTACCTCACTTGATTTGGCAATGTTAATACATATTTCCCATGCCAATAAAGCCCTTGAATTGAGTTGAATTAAAGGTAGATACACAAACACAGGCAGTCAGACACAGGCACAGACACAAGGCACAGACACAGACAGACATACAAACATAGAGATGGGTAGAGCAGGCAGAGGTGACAGAGAGAGGGATACAGACAGACAGAGCTTGTTCAACACAATTCCTGGGATTTTAAACTGTGTTTCTTTCACCACAGGAAAGCTGTTTTCTCTCTCTGTCTAAATCTCTATCTCTCTCCTTATACTTCTCTGACTCGCTCGCTCTCACTCACATTATAGTCTTTTAAATACTTTGAGCATTTCATTGAGCCTGTGTGTTGTCCACAGGCAGACAGGTGTGCCTCTGCGCATCACACTCGCCCCAATACAACCCCCAGTCTGTTTCCCTTGTGCCCTCTTGAATGAAATAGTGTCTTTTCTAGAGATTTTAATGTTGTATAAACACTAATAATTACTCCCCTTGAGGCCAGCAAGTTGTCAAGTTATCTTTGTAGCTCCACTAAAGATATTGTACTGAGCTAAATAGATTGACTGTCAAGGACATAGGGTCAAGCTCTCGAATCAAAATGTTTATTCTTAATATAATAATATAATGGAAGGAGAGTTTACAGTCTAGCCAGACACCTAGGTACTTATAGATGTCGACATATTCAAGGTCGGAACCATCCAGGGTGGTGATGCTAGTCGGGCATGCGGGTGCAGGCAGCGATCGGTTGAAAAGCATGCATTTGGTTTTACTAGCGTTTAAGAGCAGTTGGAGGCCACGGAAGGAGTGTTGTATGGCATTGAAGCTTGTTTGGAGGTTAGATAGCACAGTGTCCAAGGACGGGCCGGAAGTATATAGAATGGTGTCGTCTGCGTAGAGGTGGATCAGGGAATCGCCCGCAGCAAGAGCAACATCATTGATATATACAGAGAAAAGATTCGGCCAGAGAATTGAACCCTGTGGCACCCCCATAGAGACTGCCAGAGGACCGGACAGCATGCCCTCCGATTTGACACACTGAACTCTGTCTGCAAAGTAATTGGTGAACCAGGCAAGGCAGTCATCCGAAAAACCGAGGCTACTGAGTCTGCCGATAAGAATATGGTGATTGACAGAGTCGAAAGCCTTGGCCAGGTCGATGAAGACGGCTGCACAGTACTGTCTTTTATCGATGGCGGTTATGATATCGTTTAGTACCTTGAGCGTGGCTGAGGTGCATCCGTGACCAGCTCGGAAACCAGATTGCACAGCGGAGAAGGTACGGTGGGATTCGAGATGGTCAGTGACCTGTTTGTTGACTTGGCTTTCCAAGACCTTAGATAGGCAGGGCAGGATGGATATAGGTCTGTAACATTTTGGGTCCAGGGTGTCTCCCCCTTTGAAGAGGGGTATGACCCAGCCCAGTCACGGACCAGGATGTCTTGCTCCCAGGCAGACTAAATAACTTTTTTGCCCGCTTTGAGGACAATACAGTGCCACTGACACGGCCTGCAACGAAAACATGCGGTCTCTCCTTCACTGCAGCCGAGGTGAGTAAGACATTTAAACGTGTTAACCTTCGCAAGGCTGCATGCCCAGACGGCATCCCCAGCCGCGCCCTCAGAGCATGCGCAGACCAGCTAGCCGGTGTGTTTACGGACATATTCAATCAATCCCTATACCAGTCTGCTGTTCCCACATGCTTCAAGAGGGCCACCATTGTTCCTGTTCCCAAGAAAGCTAAGGTAACTGAGCTAAACGACTACCGCCCGTAGCACTCACTTCCGTCATCATGAAGTGCTTTGAGAGACTAGTCAAGGACCATATCACCTCCACCCTACCTGACACCCTAGACCCACTCCAATTTGCTTACCGCCCAAATAGATCCACAGACGATGCAATCTCAACCACACTGCACACTGCCCTAACCCACCTGGACAAGAGGAATACCTATGTGAGAATGCTGTTCATCGACTACAGCTCGGCATTCAACACCATAGTACCCTCCAAGCTCGTCATGAAGCTCGAGACCCTGGGTCTCGACCCCGCCCTGTGCAACTGGGTACTGGACTTCCTGACGGGCCGCCCCAGGTGGTGAGGGTAGGCAACAACATCTCCTCCCCGCTGATCTTCAACACGGGGCCCCACAAGGGTGCGTTCTGAGCCCTCTCCTGTACTCCCTGTTCACCCACGACTGCGTGGCCACGCACGCCTCCAACTCAATCATCAAGTTTGCGGACGACACAACAGTGGTAGGCTTGATTACCAACAACGACGAGACGGCCTACAGGGAGGAGGTGAGGGCCCTCGGAGTGTGGTGTCAGGAAAATAACCTCACACTCAACGTCAACAAAACTAAGGAGATGATTGTGGACTTCAGGAAACAGCAGAGGGAACACCCCCATATCCACATCGATGGAACAGTAGTGGAGAGGGTAGCAAGTTTTAAGTTCCTCGGCATACACATCACAGACAAACTGAATTGGACCACTCACACTGACAGCGTCCTGAAGAAGGCGCAGCAGCGCCTCTTCAACCTCAGGAGGCTGAAGAAATTCGGCTTGTCACCAAAAGCACTCACAAACTTCTACAGATGCACAATCGAGAGCATCCTGGCGGGCTGTATCACCGCCTGGTACGGCAACTGCTCCGCCCTCAACAGTAAGGCTCTCCAGAGGGTAGTGAGGTCTGCACAACGCATCACCGGGGGCAAACTACCTGCCCTCCAGGACACCTACACCACCCGATGTTACAGGAAGGCCATAAAGATCATCAAGGACATCAACCACCCGAACCACTGCCTGTTCACCCCGCTATCATCCAGAAGGCGAGGTCAGTACAGGTGCATCAAAGCTGGGACCGAGAGACTGAAAAACAGCTTCTATCTCAAGGCCATCAGACTGTTAAACAGCCACCACTAACATTGAGTGGCTGCTGCCGACACACTGTCATTGACACTCACCCAACTCCAGCCACTTTAATAATGGGAATTGATGGGAAATGATGTAAATATATCACTAGCCACTTTAAACAATGCTACCTTATATAATGTTACTTACCCTACATTATTCATCTCATATGCATACGTATATACTGTACTCTACATCATCGACTGCATCCTTATGTAATACATGTATCACTAGCCACTTTAACTATGCCACTTTGTTTACTTTGTCTACATACTCATCTCATATGTATATACTGTACTCGATACCATCTACTGTATGCTGCTCTGTACCATCACTCATTCATATATCCTTATGTACATATTCCTTATCCCCTTACACTGTGGAAAGACAGTAGTTTTGGAATTGTTAGTTAGATTACTTGTTGGTTATCACTGCATTGTCGGAACTAGAAGCACAAGCATTTCGCTACACTCTCATTAACATCTGCTAACCATGTGTATGTGACAAATAAAATTAGATTTGATCTGATTTGACTGCGGCAGCTTTCCAATCCTTGGGGATCTCAGACGATATGAAAGAGAGGTTGAACAGGCTGGTAATAGGGGTTGCGACAATGGCGGCGGATAGTTTCAGAAATAAAGGGTCCAGATTGTCAAGCCCAGCTGATTTGTATGGGTCCAGGTTTTGCAGCTCTTTCAGAACATCTGCTATCTGGGTTTGGGTAAAGGAGAACCTGGAGAGGCTTGGGCGAGGAGCTGCGGGGGGGGGCGGAGATGTTGGCCGAGGTTGGAGTAGCCAGCCAGAAGGCATGGCCAGCCGTTGAGAAATGCTTGTTGAAGTTTTCGATAATCATGGATTTATCGGTGGTGCCTGTGTTACCTAGCCTCAGTGCAGTGGGCAGCTGGGAGGAGGTGCTCTTGTTCTCCATGGACTTCACAGTGTCCCAGAACTTTTTGGAGTTGGAGCTACAGGATGCAAACTTCTGCCTTAAGAAGCTGGCCTTAGCTTTCCTGACTGACTGCGTGTATTGGTTCCTGACTTCCCTGAACAGTTGCATATCGCGGGGACTATTCGATGCTATTGCAGTCCGCCACAGGATGTTTTTGTGCTGGTCGAGGGCAGTCAGGTCTGGAGTGAACCAAGGGCTGTATCTGTTCTTAGTTCTGCTTTTTCTGAACAGAGCATGCTTATCTAAAATGGTGAGGGTTGCTACAATGTGATTGTTCAGTTTGTGCATTTATTTGGAGTGCTAGTGCTTACTTGTGTTAGTCCTGTGTTTGTTTCCGCTAGTAGGAGCTCTAATCCTGTATGTCCGAGCTCTGTGAGGCGTGCTCTCTAACTTGTGCTTGTGTGTAGCCTTCACCCGCAGATGCTCAAGAAGCTCAAATCCTGTTTTCCCGTGGGTTCTTCATTTTGTCCATGTTTAGATGTGTTTATTGAGATCCTTCATATTGCAAGTTTGATTGACAAACACATCTGGAGATTATTTAATGTTATGATAGCAGTCTGTTTCTAGACGTTTGTTAGCTGGGTTTCTTAACTGCACAATGTAGCCTAGCCTACATGTCGGTGGAGTTGAGAAAAACTGAGCAAGAGCCTTCAGCTTGTAAAGGAGGTTTCAACCAGGTTTCAACCAGTTAGTTGGTTGGTTAGGTCTATGCACACCCCTGCTTGTTGAGGCAATGGCTTTACCCAACGAGTGGTTGATGGTATTTTTACATTCACCTGACTCTGCATGTGTTCTGTACGCAGTGGTGGAAAAAGTACCCAATTGTCAGACTTTTGTTCTTTTACCCCCTTTTGCTCCCCAATTTCATGGTATCCAATTGTTAGTAGCTACTGTCTTGTCGCTACAACTCCCGTACGGGCTCGGGAGAGACGAAGGTCAAGAGCCATGCGTCCTCCGAAACACAACCCAACCAAGCTGCACTGCTTCTTAACACAACGCGCATCCAACCCGGAAGCCAGCCGCACCAATGTATCGGAGGAAACACCGTACACCTAGCGACCTGGTCAGCGTGCACTGCGCCCGGCCGCCACAGGAGTTGCTAGTGCGCGATGAGACAAGGATATCCTTAGTGAGCCTGGGCTCGAAACCAGAGTCTCTGGTGACACTGCAATGCAGTGCCTTAGACCACTGCGCCACCCGGGAGGCCACCCAATTGTCATACATGAGTAAAATTAAAGATACCTTAAAATTAAGTAAAAGTTAAATCACCCAGTAAAATACTACTTGAGAAAAAGTCTAAAAGTATTTGGTGTTAAATATACTTAAGTATCAGAAGTAAATGTAAATCGCTAAAATATACTTAAGTATCAAAAGTAAAAGTACAAGTATAAATAAATTCAAATCCCTTATGTTAAGCAAACCAGACGGCCACATTATCTTGTTTTTTAAATTTATGGATAGCCTGGGGCACACTCCAACAGTCAGACATCATATACAAACGAAGCATTTGTGTTTAGTGAGTCCGCCAGAACATAGGCGGTAGGAATGACCAGGGGTGTTCTCTTGATAGGTACAGTTGACGACGGAAGTTTACATACACTTAGGTTGGAGTCATTAAAACTCAATTTTCAACCACTCCACAAATTTATTTTTAACAAACTATAGTTTTGGAAAGTTGGTTAGGACATCTACTTAGTGCATGACACAAGTCATTTTTCCAACAATTTTCTAGAGACAAATTATTTCACGTATAATTCACTGTATCACAATTCCAGTGGGTCAGAAGTTTACATACACTAAGTTCACTGTGCCTTTAAACAGCTTGGAAAATTCCAGAAAAGTATGTCATGGCTTTAGAAGCTTCTGATAGACTAATTAACATAATTTGAGTCAATTGGAGGTGCACCTGTGGATGCATTTCAAGGCTTACCGTCAAACTCAGTGCCTCTTTGCTTGACATCATGGGAAAAGCAAAAGAAATCAGCCAAGACCTCAGAAAGCAATTTTAGACATCCACAAGTCTGGTTCATCCTTGGGAGCAATTTCCAAATGCCTGAAGGTACCACGTTCATCTGTACAAACAATAGTACGCAAGTATAAACACCATGGGACCACGCAGCCGTCATACCGCTCAGGAAGAAGACGCTTTCTGTCTCCTAGAGATTAATTTACTTTGGTGTGAAAAGTGCAAATCAATCCCAGAACAACAGCAAAGGACCTTATGAAGATGCTGGAGGAAACAGGTACAAAAGTATCTATAGCCACAGTAAAACGAGTCCTATATCGATATAACCTGAAAGGCCGCTCAGCAAGGAAGAAGACACTGCTCCAAAACCGCCATGAAAAAGCCAGACTATGGTTTGCAACTACACATGGGGGAAAAGATCATACTTTTTGGAGAAATGTCCTCTGGTCTGATGAAACAAAGATAGAACTGTTTGGCCATGATGAACATCGTTATATTTGGAGGGAAAAGGGGGAGGCTTGCAAGCTGAAGAACACCCTCCCAACCGTGAAGCACGGGGGTGGCATCATCATGTTGTGGGGGTGTTTTGCTGCAGAAAGGTCTGGTGCACTTCACAAAATTGATGGCATCATGAGGACGGAAAATTCTGTGGATATATTGAGGCAATATCTCAAGACATCAGTCAGGAAGTTAAAGCTTGGTCACAAATGGGTCTTCCAATTGAACAATGACCCCAAGCATACTTCCAAAGTTGTGGCAAAATGGCTTAAGGACAACAAAGTCAAAGCCCTTACCTCAATCATATAGAAAATCTGTGGGCAGAACTGAAAAGCGTGTGTGAGCAAGGAGGCCTACAAACCTGACTTTGTTACACCAGCTCTTTCAGGAGGAATGGGCCACGATTCACCCAACTTATTGTGGGAAGCTTGTGGAAGGCTACCCAAAACGTTTGATCCGAGATAAACAATTTTAGGGCAATGCTACCAAATACCAATTGAGTGTATGTAAACTTCTGACCCACTGGGAATGTGATGAAAGAAATAACAGCTGAAATAAATCATTCTCTCAACTCTTATTCTGACATTTCACATTCTTAAAATAAAGTGGTCATCCTAACTGACCTAAGAGGGAATTTTTACTTGGATTAAATTTCAGGATTTGTGAAAAACTGAGTTTAAATGTATTTGGCTGAGGTGTATGTAAACTTACGACTTCAACTGTATGTATGTTTAGGATTCTGAATACAATGCATGTGTTTATTGTAATGTGTGCCTGTCACGACTTCCGCCGAAGTCGGTCCCTCTCCTTGTTCGTGCGGTGTTCAGCGGTCGACGTCACCGACCTTCTAGCCATTGCTGATCCATTTTTCATTTTCCATTGGTTTTGTCTTGTCTTCCTTCACACCTGGTTCTAATCCCATCAATTCCATGTTGTGTATTTAACCCTCTGTTTCCCCTCATGTCCTTGTCGGTGATTGTTTGATTGTATGTTATGTGCTGGTGTAGATCAATTCCTTCATTTTTTTATTGCAACCATCTTGGAGCTAGAATCTGGACCATGTAAATACAGTGTTAATGAACTTTTTTTTAAAGACACGGAGAGCAATGTACAATATTGCGACCTTGGCAAAATGAAGTACCCAATTGTCAGACTTTCTTTTGTTTTGACATGTAGCTAGATAAACAATGAACCGACATAATCCAAACACATACTAATACCAATGCAAACATTGTCACAGCTGTAGTATGAAGTTAACAAACTAGGTTAAACGTTAGCTAGCTAACATTAGGCTATAACTAGCAATGCAAATGGATTTCTGATTTGAGTATTATTACTACACAGATCATACATGTAATGTTAGCTAGAGAGCCAGCAAGCTAACATTCACTAGCTAACTAACTTGCCATAAAAACGACTTTCTGATATATCTGAAAATATCTGAAAATATAGCTAGACTCTAACCCGTATATATTGATGAACGCTTCACAGCAGACTGGAACCATTTAACCATTTAATTGTATTGATTGAAGCTACATCTTGTTTGGCCAGCGTTGTGTCAAGTCACTCTGGTTCTCACTTTTTCCAACTGATCTGTCGATAGCGCCTACTAAATTCAGGACATCAATGTTGTTGAGAAAAGTAGCAAAACTTTTGTAGTTCTCGATGGCTAACATTATATCTTTTAAAACTGGTGCAGTAGAAAAGACTACCAACACATACTGAAAAGCCCACATTACAGACAGAAGAAGCATGTTAAATGGCAGACCAGCATTTGCAGCCAATCCATTATCTCAGCCAATCATAGGGAAGGTTCCTGACTTTTTCCATGGTTAACCCAACTAGGCTCGTAATTTAACAATGTTATTCTAATTTATTGATGGAATAGAAGTGTGTTATGAAGGCACATGAATGTTGACACAAAATAAAATTAATTTAGAAAAAAATAGAGAAATGTTTACATTCAAATGCCTCTCCTTTGAAGAGCTTTATGTAATTCAGTTTAGTTTTGACTCTTTGATCATCATCCTTTTTATTTGATTTTTGTAGATATTGTATTGGTCGCAGGCTTATATCTTCACGTTTGCAAATAAAAAGCCTCGCTCTGATCAAGAAAAGTCCAGATCTGCTGCCTGCCTCAACCTATTAAAATCCTACCGAATGGTCAACCTCACATGAACTATCTCACCTTTGATCAGGGTCAATGGAGATTTGAACAGAGCATTTTTGTACTGGATCTCTCTCAATGACGTTTTCATTTTATTTTTCCTCACTATGAGTTCACCATACATAAGCATTGTTCTCTCCGTCTCTGGTACGGATATTCATCCTGTATATGGTTGTATCCCAAATGGCACCCTATTCCCTATTTAGTGAACAACCCCTTATTAAAGCTCTGGTCAAAAGTAGTGCACTACATAGGGAATAGGGTGACATCTGAGACTTTATCTGTATGATAATATGTGTAGCTACCTCCAGTCTAGGATGTGTATCTAACTGCCAATGCAGCAGCCGTAACCGTGGTGATGGGTACAGTAATCATAGAGGTCTTCATTTGTGTGCTCGGTCACAGAGACAGGGAATCTCAGGCTCTTATTTGATTATGTCTGGTCTAACCATGTTTGGGAAGCGAGAAGGACAGGTAGTGAAAAATGAAAACTGGCAGTTCTTATTGTCTAGATGGCTTGGTAACAAAACAGCTGTGGCACATAGCTACGAGACATGAAACAATTTACACAGCTTGTGATATATACGCATTGTTTATACAAATTGTAGTTCAGGAGAGTAATCAGATGATTAAGGATCCATACGCAGGCACTGAATTGAGGCTAAGGGCAATATTTGAACTCATTATAAACGCAATACATGACACCCTAGGCACCTAGAGGGATTGTGGACCTCATCCTCCTTTGTGACATAATAATGGAGGCCTATCAAAGCCCCTTCCTTCCTCTCCAGATGGATTAATCTGCTTGCGTCCCAAATGGCACCATAGGGCTCTTGGCAAAAGCAGTGCACTATATAGGGAATAGGGTGCCATTTGGGAGATATACAGAGATACCTTCCACTGTTAATGGACCAACCCTTTCAACATCTCAAGTGGTTCCTTTTAAATGTGGCTGGATGGGAAAGGGCATTTTGTGTATTTTCAATCTGAATACCCTTGATATCCGTCCGTTTCTCTCAATCTTTCTCTTTTTGAGTAAACAGCACCTAAAAGGAGGGGATGGGAAGTGAAGGGGTGGTGGGGGAGTGAAACAAGCAAGTCTTTAATTGTGCTCTCTCTCTCTGTGTGTGTTAGGATCAGAAATAGATGGGCTGCTAGGGAACATCAACATATAGCAGAACTCTTAGAGAAAAAGTGCTATCTAGAACCTAAAAGGGTTCTTCAGCAGTCCCCATAGGAGGACCCCTGTAAGAACCCTTTTTGGTTTCAGGTAGAACTCTTTTGGGTTCCATGTAAAAACCCTTCTACAGAAGGTTGGAACCCAAAAGGGTTCTGCCTGAAACCAAAAAGGGTTATCCTATGGGGACAGCCAAATAACTATTTTGGAAGAGTGTGAATATAAAGCAACATATACAGTGGGGTCCGGAATAATTGGATCGCTTGATAAAATAAGCAACAAAAAAATGTATAAAATACATTATACAAATACATATTTTATTTTATTTATTGGGATCCCCATTAGCGACTGTTACAGATAGCGTTGAACAACAACATTGATGTATACGCTGATTTGGTGAGCGAGTTTATTAGCAAATGCATCGGTGACTATTAAAACCTTCCCCAACCAGAAACTATGGATTGATGGCAGCATTCGCACAAAACTGAAAGAGCGAACCACTGCTTTTAATCAGGGTAAGGCGACTGGAAACATGGCCGAATACAAACAGTGTAGCTATTCCCTCCGCAAGGCAATCAAACAAGCTAAGCGTCAGTATAGAGACAAAGTAGAGTCACAATTCAATGGCTCAGACACGAGAGGTATGTGGCAGGGCCTACAGTCAATCATGGACTACAAAAATTAAACAAGCACCGTCGCAGACCCTGAGGTCTTGCTCCCAGACAAACTAAACAACTTCTTTGCTCGCTTTGAGGACAATACAGTGCCGCCGACACAGCCTGCTACCAAAACCTGCGAGCTCTCCTTCACCTCAGTTAACCCTCGCAAGGCTGCTGGCCCAGACTGGTCTGCTCAGAGCATGCGCAGACCAGCTGGCTGGTGTGTTTACGGACATATTCAATCAATCCCTATCCCAGTCTGCTGTTCCCACATGCTTCAAGAGGGCCAACATTGTTCTTGTTCCCAAGAAAGCTAAGGTAACTGAGCTAAACGACCAATAACCCATAGCAATCACTTCCGTTATCATGAAGTGCTTTGAAAGACTAGTCAGGGATCATATCACCTCAACCCTACCTGACACCCTAAACCTACTCCAATTTGCTTATCACCCCAATAGATCCCACAGAAGACGCAATCGCAATCACACTGCCCTAACACATCTGGACAAGAGGAATACCTATGTAAGAATGCTGTTCATCGATTATAGCTCAGCATTTAACACCATAGTACCCTCCAAACTTGTCATCAAGCTGGGTCTCGACTCGCCCTGTGCAACTGGGTCCTGGACTTTCTGATGGGATGCCCCCCAGGTGGTGAGGGTAGGAAACAACATCTCCACCCCGCTGTTCCTCAACACTGGGGCCTAACAGGGTTGCATTCTCAGCCCTCTCTTGTGCTCCCTGTTTACCCATGACTTTGTGGCCATGCACGCCTCCAACTCAATCATCAAGTTTGCAGACGATATTACAATGGTAGGATTGACAACCAACAACGATGAGACAGCCCACAGAGAGGAGGTGAGGGCCCTCGGAGTGTGGTGTCAGGAAAATAACCTCACACTCAACGTCAACAAAACAAAGGAGATGATCGTGGACTTCAGGAAACAGCAGAGGGAGCACCCCCCTATCCACATCGACGGGACAGTAGTGGAGAAGGTGGAAAGTTTTAAGTTCCTTGCCGTACACATCACGGACAAACTGAAATGGTCCACCCACACAGACACCGTGGTAAAGAAGGTGCAACAGCGCCTCTTCAACCTCAGGGGGCTGAAGAAATTTGGCTTGTCATCAAAAACACTCACAAACTTTTACAGATGCACAATCGAGAGCATCCTGTCGGACTGTATCACCGCCGGCAACTGCTCCGCCCACAATCGTAAGATTCTCCAGAGGGTAGTGAGGTCTGCACAACGCATCTTCGTGGGCAAACTACCTGCCATTCAGGACACCTACACCACCCGATGTCACAGGAAGGCCAAAAAGATCATCAAGGACAACAACCACCCAAGCCACTGCCTGTTCACTCCACTATCATCCAGAAGGTGAGGTCAGTATAGGTGCATCAAAGCTGGGACCGAGAGACTGATAAACAGCTTCTATCTCAAGGCCATCAGACTGTTAAACATCAGCCATCAGACTGTTAAACATCGCTCATCCATATATTTATATGTACATATTCTTATTTATTCCTTTTCACTTGTGTGTTCTATGTAATTGTTTGTTTACTTGTTAGATATTACTGCATGGTCAGAACTAGAAGCACAAGCATTTCGCTTCACTGACATTAACATCTGCTGTATCTGTGTATTTTACCTATTTTAATTTTATTTCATTTGGTCTCTTCTCTGCACCTGGGTCCAACCTCACCATGTTGTAGGCTGAAGCTTCCTGTGCCATGGTGAGGTTTGACTCAGGTGCAAAGAAGAGACCAGATGAGGAATTAGTGGTTAAAGATGAACATAATACTTTACTGAGAAACCAGCAGGGATCACCCAGATCAAGAATGTTGTAACCCACCAAGGAGCACTTCCTGTCGTGCCAACCCAATGTCTCTAACGAGGAGAGCGACTACGAGCGCATCATCCCCAGCTCCCGAATTTTGGCTCCTGTGTTATGGTATGGAGTATAGGGACCACGGTATGACAAGCCCAGTCCCACTAACAGACGTTATGTTCCGCGATCAACCCGTTCTCGAGTGCTACAATGGGGACACTTCTCTAAATTAACTGGGCATCCAGGGGTTAATTTGAACACAGGAGTTCCTGAGGCAGAAATTCTGGTGGCCCAACATGATTGAGGATGTGAGATCCTTTGTTGCGGCCTGTTCCACCTGTGCCCAAAGCAAGTCCTCACGACAGCGACCGTTTGGGTTGCTCCAAACTTTGCCCATCCCCAGCCGGCCCTGTTCCCACCTGTCCGTAGACTTTATCACAGGGTTACCTCCATCCCAAGGGCTTACCACTATCCTGGTGGTCTTTGATCGGTCCTCCAAGGCAACCCATTACATTTCCTTACCCAAGTTTCCCTCAGTGAAGGAGACCGTTGAACTCATGATTACACATGTCGTTTGACTACACAGACTTCCCCAGGACATTGTCTAAGATTGTGGGACCCAGTTCATTGCATGGTATTGGAAAGCCTTCTGCTCCCTGTTGGGGCCGTAGGTGAGTCTCTCCTAGGGCTTCCACTAACAGTCGAATGGGCATACGGATCGGGCCGACTAGGACCTGGAAAAGTTCCTCCAATGTTTCGTCTCCACCCAGGCATGTAACTGGAGCAAGTTCCTCATCTGGGCGGAGTATGCTCACAACACATTGATGAACTCGTCCACTGGACTGTCACCGTTTGAGTGTCAGTTCTTGAACAACAGGCCCGAAGTGGGGGTGCCATCAGCCGAGGCGTTCATTCAATGATGTCGCCACACCTGGATCAGAGCGCGATCCTCATTGTAGCGATCCTCCTTGCATTTCCTCGACACCAACACCAAGCAAACAGGCACCGAAGGACTCTTCGGCTCCACTGACGGGGTCAACGAGGGTGGCTGTCCACCCATGATCTTCCCTTAAAGGTGGACTCGCAGAAGCTAGCTCCATGCTACATAGGACCAATCAAGAACCTGAGTCGCATCAACCCAGTCACCTGTCGTCTCCAGCTTTCCAGGTCTATGAGGGTCTGTCCATCCTTCCATGTCTCCCGCCTCAATCTGGTTAGGACAGGTCCCTTCTCTGCCCCCACATCTACCCCATAGCTCATTTGCATAGCCAAGTAGCAAAAAATATGCAATCAACAAACGCAGGATTAAAAGAAAAATCATTTCACTAACCTTTTGAAATCTTCATCAGATGACAGTAATATAACATGTTACACAGTACATTCATTTTTTTTCAATAATCTGCTATATATATCCATAAATCTCTGTTTACAATGATGCATCGTTCAAAAAATGCTACTAAAATGTCAGGAGAAATGCCGATAGCTCCGGCAGATAACGTCAGCTAACAAGGAATACACATCATAAACTTTGACTAAATATGCATGTTTTACATATGTATAGGAAGATACACTTCTTCTAAATGCAACCACTGTGTTACATTTATTTTTAACGTTACAGGTTGCGTTCACTAGGCTATACTAGGAGTCGGCGCTCCAAAATTAGCATTATCGCTCCTCTATCTTGGAGTCGACAGAAACCCAAATTCACCACATAAATATTCCCTTACCTTTGCTGTTCTTCCATCAAAAGACCTGGAAGGGATTATACTTACCAAACCAGCGTTTAGTTTTCAAGTCTGTGTCTTTCGGTTCTCAAAATAGCCACATTTCGGTCGAAATGTAGGCAAAATTCAAGTGGATGCGCACCAAAACGTCGAAATTACATATTATATGTTGAGTAAACTTGTCAAACTATGTTCATAATTAAGCTTTAACATGTTATAAAGGTGCACAGAAATCTTGAGGACGAACAGAAACACACACGTCGTTTAATCGATCCTGAAGAAAATACATCACCCGGCCAGAGCGCGCGTAACAGTCACCTTTTTTTTTCGCTTGGCCGAGAGGTTTCGGCTTGCTCAAACTCCCGCGCGCGATTCTCACAATGAGAAGCCCCATTGAAAGCAGGCTTCGCGCTGAACACGTACGGACTGTTCCCAGAGCGGTAGCTGTTTGGGAAGTGCGTGTGAGATGACGTCAAAGTTGGGCCAACTTTTTCCATGACAAGAGAGCATTTGGGAGAATGTATGCCCTGAGATTTCTGCTTTACATAGAGACAAAATTTAAACGGTTTTAGAAGCTTTAGAGTGTTTTCTATTCAATAATATTTTTTATATGCATATATTAGCAATTTTGGGGAAAAATATTTTCAGTGTACTATGGGCACGCACTTTCTCCAACAGGGGCAGTATACATTTACATTTACATTTAAGTCATTTAGCAGACACTCTTATCCAGAGCGACTTACAAATTGGTGCATTCACCTTATGACATCCAGTAGAACAGTCACTTTACAATAGTGCATCTAAATCTTAAAGGGGGGGGTGAGAAGGATTACTTATCCTATCCTAGGTATTCCTTAAAGAGGTGGGGTTTCAGGTGTCTCCGGAAGGTGGTGATTGACTCCGCTGACCTGGCGTCGTGAGGGAGTTTGTTCCACCATTGGGGGGCCAGAGCAGCGAACAGTTTTGACTGGGCTGAGCGGGAACTGTACTTCCTCAGTGGTAGGGAGGCGAGCAGGCCAGAGGTGGATGAACGCAGTGCCCTTGTTTGGGTGTAGGGCCTGATCAGAGCCTGGAGGTACTGAGGTGCCGTTCCCCTCACAGCTCCGTAGGCAAGCACCATGGTCTTGTAGCGGATGCGAGCTTCAACTGGAAGCCAGTGGAGAGAGCGGAGGAGCGGGGTGACGTGAGAGAACTTGGGAAGGTTGAACACCAGACGGGCTGCGGCGTTCTGGATGAGTTGTAGGGGTTTAATGGCACAGGCAGGGAGCCCAGCCAACAGCGAGTTGCAGTAATCCAGACGGGAGATGACAAGTGCCTGGATTAGGACCTGCGCCGCTTCCTGTGTGAGGCAGGGTCGTACTCTGCGGATGTTGTAGAGCATGAACCTACAGGAACGGGCCACCGCCTTGATGTTAGTTGAGAACGACAGGGTGTTGTCCAGGATCACGCCAAGGTTCTTAGCGCTCTGGGAGGAGGACACAATGGAGTTGTCAACCGTGATGGCGAGATCATGGAACGGGCAGTCCTTCCCGGGAGAAAGAGCAGCTCCGTCTTGCCGAGGTTCAGCTTGAGGTGGTGATCCGTCATCCACACTGATATGTCTGCCAGACATGCAGAGATGCGATTCGCCACCTGGTCATCAGAAGGGGGAAAGGAGAAGATTAATTGTGTGTCGTCTGCATAGCAATGATAGGAGAGACCATGTGAGGTTATGACAGAGCCAAGTGACTTGGTGTATAGCGAGAATAGGAGAGGGCCTAGAACAGAGCCCTGGGGGACACCAGTGGTGAGAGCGCGTGGTGAGGAGACAGATTCTCGCCACGCCACCTGGTAGGAGCGACCTGTCAGGTAGGACGCAATCCAAGCGTGGGCCGCGCCGGAGATGCCCAACTCGGAGAGGGTGGAGAGGAGGATCTGATGGTTCACAGTATCGAAGGCAGCCGATAGGTCTAGAAGGATGAGAGCAGAGGAGAGAGAGTTAGCTTTAGCAGTGCGGAGCGCCTCCGTGATACAGAGAAGAGCAGTCTCAGTTGAATGACTAGTCTTGAAACCTGACTGATTTGGATCAAGAAGGTCATTCAGAGAGAGATAGCGGGAGAGCTGGCCAAGGACGGCACGTTCAAGAGTTTTGGAGAGAAAAGAAAGAAGGGATACTGGTCTGGTTGTTGACATCGGAGGGATCGAGTGTAGGTTTTTTCAGAAGGGGTGCAACTCTCGCTCTCTTGAAGACGGAAGGGACGTAGCCAGCGGTCAGGGATGAGTTGATGAGCGAGGTGAGGTAAGGGAGAAGGTCTCCGGAAATGGTCTGGATAAGAGAGGAGGGGATAGGGTCAAGCGGGCAGGTTGTTGGGCGGCCGGCCGTCACAAGACGTGAGATTTCATCTGGAGAGAGAGGGGAGAGCACAGGGTAGGGCAGTGTGAGCAGAACCAGCGGTGCCGTTTGACTTAGCAAACGAGGATCGGATGTCGTCGACCTTCTTTTCAAAATGGTTGACGAAGTCATCTGCAGAGAGGGAGGAGGGGGGGGAGGGGGAGGAGGATTCAGGAGGGAGGAGAAGGTGGCAAAGAGCTTCCTAGGGTTAGAGGCAGATGCTTGGAATTTAGAGTGGTAGAAAATGGCTTTAGCAGCAGAGACAGAGGAGGAAAATGTAGAGAGGAGGGAGTGAAAGGATGCCAGGTCCGCAGGGAGGCGAGTTTTCCTCCATTTCCGCTCGGCTGCCCGGAGCCCTGTTCTGTGAGCTCGCAATGAGTCGTCGAGCCACGGGGCGGGAGGGGAGGACCGAGCCGGCCTGGAGGATAGGGGACATAGAGAGTCAAAGGATGCAGAAAGGGAGGAGAGGAGGGTTGAGAAGGCAGAATCAGGAGATAGGTTGGAGAAGGTTTGAGCAGAGGGAAGAGATGATAGGATGGAAGAGGAGAGAGTAGCGGGGGAGAGAGAGCGAAGGTTGGGACGGCGCGATACCATCCGAGTAGGGGCAGTGTGGGAGGTGTTGGATGAGAGCGAGAGGGAAAAGGATACAAGGTAGTGGTCGGAGACTTGGAGGGGAGTTGCAATGAGGTTAGTGGAAGAACAGCATCTAGTAAAGATGAGGTCGAGCGTATTGCCTGCCTTGTGAGTAGGGGGAAGGTGAGAGGGTGAGGTCAAAAGAGGAGAGGAGTGGAAAGAAGGAGGCAGAGAGGAATGAGTCAAAGGTAGACGTGGGGAGGTTAAAGTCGCCCAGCACTGTGAGAGGTGAGCCGTCCTCAGGAAAGGAGCTTATCAAGGTATCAAGCTCATTGATGAACTCTCCGAGGGAACCTGGAGGGCGATAAATGATAAGGATGTGAAGCTTGAAAGGGCTGGTAACTGTGACAGCATGGAATTCAAAGGAGGCGATAGACAGATGGGTAAGGGGAGAAAGAGAGAATGACCACTTGGGAGAGATGAGGATCCCGGTGCCACCACCCCGCTGACCAGAAGCTCTCGGGGTGTGCGAGAACACGTGGGCGGACGAAGAGAGAGCAGTAGGAGTAGCAGTGTTGTCTGTGGTGATCCATGTTTCCGTCAGTGCCAAGAAGTCGAGGGACTGGAGGGAGGCATAGGCTGAGATGAACTCTGCCTTGTTGGCCGCAGATCGGCAGTTCCAGAGGCTACCGGAGACCTGGAACTCCACGTGGGTCGTGCGCGCTGGGACCACCAGATTAGGGTGGCCACGACCACGCGGTGTGGAGCGTTTGTATGGTCTGTGCAGAGAGGAGAGAACAGGGATAGACAGACACATAGTTGACAGGCTACAGAAGAGGCTACGCTAATGCAAAGGAGATTGGAATGACAAGTGGACTACACTTCTCGAATGTTCAGAAAGTTAAGCTTACGTAGCAAGAATCTTATTGACTAAAATGATTAAAATGATACAGTACTGCTGAAGTAGGCTAGCTGGCAGTGGCTGCGTTGTTGACACTACACTAATCAAGTCGTTCCGTTGAGTGTAATAGTTTCTGCAGTGCTGCTATTCGGGGGCTAGCTGGCTAGCTAGCAGTGTTGTTTACGTTACGTTGCGTTAAAAGAATGACAATAGCTGGCTAGCTAACCTAGAAAATCACTCTAGACTACACAATTATCTTTAATACAAAGACGGCTATGTAGCTAGCTGTGTAGCTAGCTACGATCAAACAAATCAAACCGTTGTACTGTAATGAAATGAAATGAAAATGTGATACTACCTGTGAATGCGACCGGGTTGTTGAGTCCTATTCGGTAGACGTTGGCTAGCTGTTGGCTAGCTGTTGGCTAGCTGTCGGCTAGCTGTTGGCTAGCTGTTGGCTAGCTAGCAGAGTCTCCTACGTTAAGGACGACAAATAGCTGGCTAGCTAACCTTGGTAAGTTAAGATAATCACTCTAAGACTACACACTCTAAACTACACAATTATCTTGGATACGAAGACAGCAAGACAGCTATGTAGCTAGCTAACACTACACTAATCAAGTCGTTCAGTTGAGTGTAATAGTTACTACAGTGCTGCTAATCGGTGGGCGTTTGCTAGCTGGCTAGCTGCTGGGCAAATAGCAATGAAGACTACGTTAGGACGACGAAATACGATAATTATGCAATTATATTTGATACAAAGACGGCTATGTAGCTAGCTAAGAAGAAATTGCTAAGATTAGACAAATCAAACCGTTGTACTATAATGAAATGTAATGAAATGAAGTATAGAGCAAGAGTTCTAAGAGGTTAACCTGTTATGGCTGCAATCCCGATATGACAACTACCAGTGAAAATAGAGGGCGCCAAATTCAAACCACAGAAATTTCATAATTACAATTCCTAAAACATACCTGTCCGATTTCAAACAGGCTTTTCAGCGAAAGCACTACAAACGATTATGTTAGGTCTCCACCAAACCACAATAAGCACAGCCATATTCCAGCAAAATATAGTCACTAACCTTGAATTATCAGATGACACATTACTAAAGTTGCTAGTGATCCATTTCTAAAAGGTGCCAGTGATTCATATTCTATGTCTATAGGCAGACGCCTCTAGTGATGGCTGTTTAACAGTCTGCAGGCCTTGAGATAGAAGCTGTTTTTCAATCTCTCTGTCCCAGCTTTGATGCACTGACCTTGCCTTCTGGATGATAGAAGGGTGAACAGGCAGTGGCTCGGGTGGTTGATGTCCCGTACAGTTCTGCAAGGCTCTGAATAACTGATTTTCAAACTCTCTTACCTGATCGTGATGGATTTTTGGCATGACTCTTGTTGACATTCTAATGGTTTTGGCCAAAAGTCTGCATCAGTGTTTACCCTTCCAGGATGATACTTCAGTGTGAGATTGAAGTCAGACAGTCAGACCGCCCAGCGATGACCGGTGGCATTCAGTCTCGCTGTAGTTAGTACATATGCCAAGGGGTTATTATCACTGTACACTGTCACAGAGGGAGCATAAAAGAGGTCATCTCGGAACAACTCAGTCACTGCCCATTTGAGGGCCAAGAATTCCAGTTTCCCATAGTGAAGGTGATAGTTTCTCTCTGCTTGTATCAGGGTGCGGGAGACATATCCAATGACCCTCAGTTTGCCACTTTGTCGTTGATATAATATGCCTCCCAATCCCTCTTCAGAGGCATCAACATGCAGGATAAAAGGCTCCTTGAAATCTGGGTCAGCAAGCACAGGTGGATTAGTCAACACACTCACCAAGTGTTCTAATGCTCTCTGGTGAGCATCTTCCCATATAACTTTCTGGTGGGGCGGAGCCTGTCCCGACTGCATAGTTATCTTAGTCCTTTGTTTCCCGGATGCTTGGGTCTCCCACTTCACTGCTAGTAAGTCATAGAGACATTTTGCATGTTGTGAGAAATTCTGTAAATACAGTGCCTTGCGAAAGTATTCGGCCCCCTTGAACTTTGCGACCTTTTGCCACATTTCAGGCTTCAAACATAAAGATATAAAACTGTATTTTTTTGTGAAGAATCAACAACAAGTGGGACACAATCATGAAGTGGAACGACATTTATTGGATATTTCAAACTTTTTTAACAAATCAAAAACTGAAAAATTGGGCGTGCAAAATTATTCAGCCCCTTCAAGGGATTGTTTTCTCCATTTGGAGATTTTCAATGCACCCTATATGATCTTTGGCAAAAATGACTGATTCCTCTTGAGTATGTGTTTGACTAATTATTGTTGTTCTTGATTCAAGTGCTGTACATCTACAGGTGGGTCTGACCACTCTATGTGACCAGTGTCTAGGTCAGGTTCCGGTGGGGATCTGTCCTGAACCTGTGCTACAGTAACCCTTTCTCCACTTGGCACAGGAACCGGGTGACACGCAACCACTCTCTGTAAAGTCCCTATCACTGTTTGTCTTGGTAAGGTAATGTCATGTTAGGTAGTATTCACTGTTGCAATGTCAACTTTTCGAGATGGGCGTTTCAATGTTTTCACGACCTGACTTTGTAGATCCAGGCCCCAGATCACGCTCACGTCCGGTTCAAATAACAAAATGTCAGAATTGAAGGGGGCCTCTCTTCATTTTGTTTGTCCACCTGGAATGACAATGTTACATATGCCTGCTGTAAGGAAGCATTCCTCTGTGTACTTTGAGTGCTGAAGCAGATTGAGTAGAGTCTTTGCCTTGCCCTGTCCTAGCTTAAGTGCATTTCTTAGCATCTTTACATCAGCTCTGAGGGCTCATTGTTACTTTTTGTTATTACTATTTCTTCAACAACATTAAACCCAATGATTGATTTCTCCAGTCTTTCATTTGAGACTAATATAGGAACCCTCAATGTTTTTCATGCAATGACATCAGCTTTGGGATCAAGCAAACCAAAACAAAATCTCCATCCAACCCAGAAAGGGAATTTGGGTACCATTGGCTGCCCTCAGATCCAGTTTCTCTGTATTGACCATAATTTCTGTCAGTGGTCTAATTTGTGTGTGTGGCAAATGCCGTCTTCTCCATTCCAAGTTATGATACAGTTCATCCTTGATTCCCTGTGTCCCCAATGTCAGGGGTGCATACTGGCGGCAGAGAAATCAGACGCAGGAGAGCAGAACTGTGTTTCCAATGGCTAAGTTTGATTATCAAAACCCACCGGATACAGAACAATAAAATACATGAGTACATAACCCGACGCACACCAGAACATAACGTGCACAAGCACTGACAACAAACAATTACGGACAAGGACATGGGGGGGGAACAGAGGGTTAAAAACAAACCATGTAAGTGATGGAATTGGAACCAGGTGTGATGGAAGACAAGACAAAACCAATGGAAAATAAAAAGTGGTTGACCGCCGAATGCCGTCCAAACAAGGAGAGGGACAGACTTCAGCGGAAGTCGTGACACAGACGGCTTCCTATATCTCCTCCGCGCGCATGAACCAGTCATCCACCGCAGGAGTGGAGGAGTGGCGGAGTGAGTTCTGTGAAATCTTGGCCCAGGGCACGTACGCCGCCCACTCCCCCGGCCGGTCCTGGCAATAGGACCGCAGAAACCTACCTATATACTGGTTCACTCTCTCCACCTGCCAATTACTCTCGGGGTGAAAACCAGAAGTAAGGCTGATCGAGACCCCCAGACACTCCATGAACGCCTTGGCAAACCCTAAGAACTGCGCACCTCCTTTACCGTGGTGGGAGTCGGCCAATTACGCACGGCTGAAATGTGGTCACTCTCCATCTTCACCCTTGCGATGGAAATGCGATATCCTAGGAAGGAGACGGATTGCTGGAAAAACAAGCATTTCTCAGCCTTGACGTCCAGGTCATGCTCCAACAGGCAACCAAGCACCCTTCTCACCAGGGACACATGCTCGGTGCATGTAGCGGAGTATATCAGAATGTCATCAATATACACCACTACACCCTGAACCACGACCCGACGCACACCAGAACATAACTTGCACAAGCACTGACAACAAACAATTACGTACAAGGACATGGGGAGGAACAGAGGGTTTAAAACACAACATGTAAGTGATGGGTTTGGAACCAGGTGTGATGGAAGACAAGACAAAACCAATGGAAAATGAAAAGTGGAACGGCGATGGCTAGAAGGTCGGTGACGTCGACCGCCGAATGCCGCCGGAACAAGGAGAAGGACAGACTTCGGCGGAAGTCGTGACACCCATAGTGCTTGTCTTCTCCTTTCCTCAGTTATGATGGATCCTTGATTCCCTGTGTCCCTTAGTGCTTGTCTTCTCCATTCCTCAGATATGATGGATACCTGAGCCCCTGTGTCCCATAGTGCTTGTCTTCTCCATTCCTCAGATATGATGGATACCTGAGCCCCTGTGTCCCATAGTGCTTGTCTTCTCCATTCCTCAGATATGATGGACACCTGAGCCCCTGTGTCCCATAGTGCTTGTCTTCTCCATTCCTCAGTTATGATGGATACCTGAGCCCCTGTGTCCCATAGTGCTTGTCTTCTCCTTTCCTCAGTTATGATGGACACCTGAGCCCCTGTGTCCCATAGTGCTTGTCTTCTCCTTTCCTCAGTTATGATGGATACCTGAGCCCCTGTGTCCCATAGTGCTTGTCTTCTCCTTTCCTCAGTTATGATGGACACCTGAGCCCCTGTGTCCCATAGTGCTTGTCTTCTCCATTCCTCAGTTATGATGGATACCTGAGCCCCTGTGTCCCATAGTGCTTGTCTTCTCCTTTCCTCAGTTATGATGGATACCTGAGCCCCTGTGTCCCATAGTGCTTGTCTTCTCCTTTCCTCAGTTATGATGGATACCTGAGCCCCTGTGTCCCATAGTGCTTGTCTTCTCCTTTCCTCAGTTATGATGGATACCTGAGCCCCTGTGTCCCATAGTGCTTGTCTTCTCCTTTCCTCAGTTATGATGGATACCTGAGCCCCTGTGTCCCATAGTGCTTGTCTTCTCCTTTCCTCAGTTATGATGGATACCTGAGCCCCTGTGTCCCATAGTGCTTGTCTTCTCCTTTCCTCAGTTATGATGGATACCTGAGCCCCTGTGTCCCATAGTGCTTGTCTTCTCCTTTCCTCAGTTATGATGGATACCTGAGCCCCTGTGTCCCATAGTGCTTGTCTTCTCCTTTCCTCAGTTATGATGGATACCTGAGCCCCTGTGTCCCATAGTGCTTGTCTTCTCCTTTCCTCAGTTATGATGGATACCTGAGCCCCTGTGTCCCATAGTGCTTGTCTTAGGCATCTTTAGGACACAATGAACACAACTTCAACTCTGAGGTTCTCTCTCCCTTTGCACTGCATTTGCTGCAACACTGGATGGAACTAAATGTATCTGAGGTCACTCCCTATTCCATGGTTGTGACCCCCAGGCGTTTCCCAATGGCTGTGCATTGCGCCTGATTCTACATCCTACTACCCAATTTTCTTAGTTTTTTTATTTAACCGTTATTTAACAAGCTATGGCTATCACTGCCACATTTGTAGCAATGCTGGCAAGTCTGATGACCAGTCTGTTGACCAGTCTGTTGACCAGTCTGATCAGATGCAGGAAATCAGACCCAGTCTGTTGACCAGTCTGTTGACCAGTCTGTTGACCAGTCTGATGACCGGTCTAATGACCGGTCTGATGACCAGTCTGTTGACCAGTCTGATGACCAGTCTGTTGACCAGTCTGATGACCAGTCTCACAACAACTTTTGCTTTTTCTTTTCTCCCTACTGGCTGTACTTGGTTTTCTGTTGGTTGATTCCTAACTGAACTGTCACTCTGGCCCTGCACTAACTGTACTTATGATGCTACAGTCCCTGACAGGTCACTTCATTGATTGCTTCATTGCTCGCATCAATTTTACTCAGGAAGGGATTGTATTTATTTAGTTTTTGGACTGTGGTCTTTGGGGGCTCTGCCTGTGCACATTCCTCTCCGCCATCCCATTTATCCTCACTGCACTGCGTTCACTCGTGTGGGTGTGAATTTACTAGAAACCCTCACCTTTTGCATTTTCTCTATCAACAGTTCCCACCATCACTGGTGGTAATATTCTGGAGATGCACTCTCATCTCCACCCTGACTTTATCATTTGTTAATCCAGTAACAATGGCCTGCAGGCATTGACTCTTAACTTCTTATGGTATAGGGGATGCTTGTGTCCCACTTGGGGGAAAAAACTGGGAAAATGCAGTGCAGCAAATTCAAATAATGATATAAAATTAAACATTCATTAAATCACACATGGAAGATGCTCAATTAAAGCTACACTCATTGTCAATCCAGCCAACATGTCAGATTTTAAAAAGCTTTTCAGCCAAAGCATAAGAAGCTATTATCTGATAGCCTGCACCCATCTGCACCAGCAGTAAACAAAGGAGCTAGCATAGCAGGCACTACACAAAACGCTGAAATAAAATATAAAACATGCATTACCTTTGACAAGCTTCTTTTGTTGGCACTCCAATATGTCCCATAAACATCACAATTGGTCCTTTTGTTCGACTAATTCCGTCCATATATACCCAAAATGTCCATTTATAAAGCGTGTTTGATCCAGAAAAAAACAGCTTACAAAAACACAACGTCACTACAAAACATTTCAAAAGTTGCCTATAAACTTTGGCAAAATATTTCAAACTACTTTTGTAATACAACTTTAGGTATTTTTAAACGTTAATAATCGATCAAATTGTAGACGGGGCAATCTGTATTCGATACAGCAAGTAAACAAACCATGCTCCTTTTCACGTCTTGCGCAACTCTCAATAGTGTAACGTTGTTCCAGGATGTGCTTCTTCTTCGTTGCACAAATGAATAACCTCAACCAAATTCCAAAGACTGGTGACGTCCAGTGGAAGTGGTAGGAACTGAAAAATGGTTCGTATCAAATATCCCTTGGAAAAGACAACTGAGGGAACAGTCAGAGGCAAAAAATAATAATCATTCTGAACAGTTAATCCTCAGGGTTTTAACTGCTATATAAGTTCTGTTATACTCACAGACATGTTTTAGACACTCACAGACACCGTTTTAGAAACTTCAGAGTGTTTTCTATCCACATCTACTAATAATATGCATATATTATCTTCCTGGCATGAGTAGCAGGAAGTTGAAATTGGGCACGCTATTTATCCAAAAGTGAAAATGCTGCCCCCTATACCTTAAGAGGTTTTAACTAACTCTGTGCCATATTTCAGTCCTGATTGGGCATGAGCAGAGGTTGATAACACTTTCTGTCTCAGATCGAAGACTCTGACTAGGAAGTCCAAGGCAGACTCTCCCCACTCTCGTGTTGCCATAGTCAACTTGTGTTACGGTTCAGTGGCGTCCTTCTCTGCATAATGTGTCCTCAAGATTTGCCTTAGTGTGTGAGACTGCATTCACCATAAACACAGCATATGTCAGCGTGTGTGTGTGTGTGTGTGTGTGTGTGTGTGTGTGTGTGTGTGTGTGTGTGTGTGTGTGTGTGTGTGTGTGTGTGTGTGTGTGTGTGTGTGTGTGTGTGTGTGCGTGCGTGCGTGCGTGCGTGCGTGCGTGCGTGCGTGCGTGTGCGTGTAGTGTGCCCCTCTCATGGGCTTCCTGGCTGTAATAATTAAACCATCCTGCAACATTGAGCTCCACTCACTGTGGAGAGAGAGAGAGAGAGAGATAATTGGTGAGGAAGAGGGGAGAAAGAAAAGACAGAGAGGGGAGAGAGGGAGAGGGAGAGGGAGAGGGAGAGGGAGACAGAAAGCCAAAGGTACACACACACAGAGAGCAAGAGAGAGAGACAGCGAGAGAGAGGAGAGTGAGACAGAAAGCAAAATACACACACAGAAAGAGAAAGAGAGTGAGAGAGCGAGAGAGAGAAAGAGTGTGAGAGAGAGAGAGAGAGAGAGAGAGAGAGAGAGAGAGAGAGAGAGAGAGAGAGAGAGAGAGAGAGAGAGAGAGATAAATGGAGAGATGGAGAGATGAAAGATGGCAGTCGCTGGTTTTCTCGGCCCAGCCCTGCCTGAGTAATGTGTAATGCTCAGCCGTGTGCAGCAACAGCTATCACGTTATTTGCAGCCAAGGACTTTTTGTGTATGTCCCAAATGGCACCCTATTCCCTTTGTAGTGCACTACTTTTGACCAGGGCTCATAGGGCTCTTGTCAAAGGTAGTGCACTATATAGGGAATATGGTGCATTTTGGAACACAGAGAATGTATCAGCCAGTAATGAGCAGGGAGCCAATGGCCTGTACTCTGAAGCCCACTCATTCACTCACTGCATTAAACAACAGGCAGCAAAGCAAGGCCAGTCTGTCGTTTCAGAAACAAAGCAATCACTTTCTATTTTCTCTGTATTTTCAACGCTCTGATCGGTTCTGATGATCATGTGTGTGTGTGTGTGTGTGTGTGTGTGTGTGTGTGTGTGTGTGTGTGTGTGTGTGTGTGTGTGTGTGTGTGTGTGTGTGTGTGTGTGTGTGTGTGTGTGTGTGTGTGTGTGTGTGTGTGTGTGTGTGTGTGTGTCAGAGCAGCGAGAAGTAAAGCTCTTATTAATGTGAATGTAGTTTCTGACTCCAAACACAAACACCTAGATATAGAACTGTCATGACTCACCGCACACCTCTCCTCCATTCAGCAATACATTTGTCTGTCTCTACATGAAGCAAGTAGCACAAACACCAGACATTAACAGCGCAGGAAACACTACCCCCTTGTGGTAATAAACTATAAGGGCAGAGCAGGTAATGAAAGAGCGTGCAGAACTTGCTGTAATAGAGAAAATGAGATGGAGAAAGGGGCAACCATAAGGAACCTTACAGTAAGAGAAAGTATACATTGTGAACACATGAAATGCCATCATATCCAACGCCGGTCCAGGTCTTTATTTAGTAGGCCACCGTAGTCTAAAAGAGAAGGATTAGAGGGAGTTCTTTACAACAAGTCTTTGAAAAAATACAACTAACTGGTCCTGCAGGAGTAGCACACGGTGTGTATGTACAAGCATGGAATCAATTGATTGATGAATCAGGGTATTGATACTGAAGATGTAGGATCTTAATTTGATCACTATTTTATAGATGAGAATTGGAAGGAAATGCAAAATTGTAGTATATTCAAGGTTTTAAAGGCTTTTAAAGTTTGTAATTAGCACTTTAAAATGTCAAATTTGATATGCCCTAATGAAAAATGTATCAACCCCTGCAAAAAAATGTCAAATTAATTATAATCCACATAATAATTCACATTTCCTGATGCTGCAGGATTATTTTCCTACTGTAGTAAACTTGCTCAAATTAAGATCCTACATCTGTACTGTATATATATATACATATTGGTGTGTTAGTTTATGCGTTAATACTGGTAGTGTTGAATATTGAATTGTCTAAACCACCTGTGTGACAGTGTGGTGATCTGTCTTTGGGCTACAGACACTGAGCTTTATAAGCTTATGGCTGGTATTGACAGGTGGGACACTGTGCCTGGATTCCCAGGTTAGAGGGGATGTCGAAAAGGGAGTGGACGTGTGGACATATCATAGGGGTATGGAGCAGACCTGGGTTCAAATACTATTTATAATCATTTTCAATACTTTAGCTGTACTTGATTGAGTTTGCCTGTTGCAATGGAACAAATAGACAAGTCCCAAAAAGTGCAAAGCCCGCCCACTTGACACTACATGGAGGCCAAAGCAAACACTCAAAGTATTTTAAATATTTCTTCTAGTATTTGAGCCCAGGTCTGGTGTGTGGACAAGGTTAGTTGATGGTATAAAACCCCAGGCCCAGACCCGGCTCCCCACTCTGGAAGGGAGATGATGAAACTGAGTCTAGTACTTCTGCTGGCTGCCTACGGTGAGTAAACTACCTTTAGCCCCTCACATATCTCACACTCACACTACAGTCCTATGTAGCTACATTTGAAATGTTGTTTTTTACATTGGATAAAATTAGAGACTTAGAGATTGAAAATGGTATATCATACACTGCAGTTGAGAAGCAATGTGAAAGTAATTCTGCTTTGAAGGTTGATCATCTTGTAACACCACTTTTGCAAAAATGCCCCATGAATGTTTTGGTACACCAACTGGGGTGCTCTTCTTTGTCTACACCCATTCAACATTGTTCACACCCTCTTAAGCCTTAGCCCCACCCATCTCTTTAAAATTAAGGATTCACATGTGAGGCCATGTGCTAAACAGAGTATATAAGGTAGTGTAATTACAACCAAATGTTTCAAGACAAAGAGTCGTGAAAGTAGTAGCAAAAAGTAGCAGTAAAAATCCACTTTATTTAGTTCTAGGCCTATATCCTAATCTGACTTTGGTGGAGATCATGTTGTTCTTCATATTACCTAGCTAGCTACCTAGCTAGCTATCTACATAATGAACCATAAACCCAACTCTAATGCTGGGTTCAAAACAACTGGGAACTCGTAAATCTCAGACTTCTGACTTCATTGTGTTCAAAACAACTGGGAACTTGAGCTCCGACTGGGAAAAATCGTTTTGAGTTGTCATCCAACCGGAATTCCAACTCAGTAACTCTGCCCTCATTTTAAAGCTCTGACTTTCTGACTGGAAGAACGCTGATTTCATGATATGACCTCGTATTTTTCAGAGTTCCCAGTTCCCATCCACACTATGGTGAGTAACCTACCTACTACCTTCAGCCCCTCACATATCCACACTATGGTGAGTAACCTACCTACTACCTTTAGCCCCTCACATATCCACTGTAAGGTCTACTACACCTGTTGTATTCGGCGCATGTGACTAATAAAATGTCATTCGATTTGATTTGGTACACTGACCATCCACATATTGCTCAGATCTAAACATAGCTGAGGAACCTGGGACATATACAAACATAAACATATACATTTACAAACATAAACTATTCAGTTCTAAAACTTGACCCTTCACAGTGCTATTTCTGATGCAGATCGCGCTGCAAGTCCTGCCTCTCCCATCTCCTCATTGATTTATAGAAGCAGGTACCTACGTGTCATCTCCTCATTGGTTATACCCATGTGGGTGACTGAAAGACGAACGAGGTCAGTGGCGGTAATGCACCTAATTTATGAAAGTTTCCAAACGCATTATAAAGTCAAGAGACAAAAAAGCCTGGAAGGAGGAGAGATGACTAGAAACGATTCGGATGACCGTTTTATGTGTGGATTAATTGTCGGAGTAGAGGACCTTGTGCATTTCACGTAAAATAACAACTCAATGTTTATATCCCAGGACAAATTAGCTAGTAACAGCAAGATAGCTAAATAGCTAGCTAAACTGCTATACATGTTGAATGCTTTTTCTGCCTATAGACATAGAATAGGAATCACTAGCACCTTTTAGAAATGGATCACTAGCCACTTTATTAACGATTCAGTATCTAACATTACTCATCTCATATGTATAAACTGTACTCCACACTATTCTACTGTATCTTAGACACTTTAAAATTGTGTTTACGTTCTGCATCACCCATCTCATATGTATATACTATATTGTATTCAATACTACACCACTGACTGTTAAACAGCCATCTCCAGCACAGATGGCGTAGCAGTCGGATGTCTGTTTGTCTTATCCCGTCCCGCCCCATGTATATACAGTTGAAGTTGGAAGTTAACATACGCTTAGGTTGGAGTCATTAAAACTTGTTTTTTCAACAACTCCACAAATGTCTTGTTAACAAACTATAGTTCTGACAAGTCGGTTAGGACATCTACTTTGTGCATGACACTAGTAATTTTTCCAACAATTGTTGACAGACATATTATTTCACTTATAATTCACTGTATCACAATTCCAGTATGTCAGAAGATTAAATACACTAAGTTGACTGTGCCTTTAAATAGCTTGGAAAATTCCAGAAAATTATGTCACGGTTTTAGAAGCTTCTGATAGGCTAATTGATATAATTTGAGTAAATTGGCGGTGAACCTGTGGAAATATTTCAAGGCTTACCTTCAACTCAGTGCTTTTTTGCTTGACATTACTAGAATATCAAAACTATAGTTCGTTAACAATCAATTTGTGGAGAGGTTGAAAAACAAGTTTTAATGACTCCAACCTAAGTGTCTGTAAACTTCCTACTTCAACTGTATGTGCATATTGTGTGTGTGTTTGTATGTGTTGGAGCATCAGTGTGCTTAGTGTGTAGGACCATGTGCGTGTGCATAGAGAGTGTGCAAAAATACAAATAAATACAAAGTTCAACTCAGCTAGTCCTTGTATCCATTTTGTTAGCTATTTAGTTAGCTATTTAGCAGTCTTATGGCATGGGGATAGAAGCTGTTCAGGAGCCTGTTGGTGTCAGACTCTTCTCTATTACAGCAAGTACTACATCTGCAGGCCTCCCGAGTGGCGCAGCGGTCTAAGGCACTGCACTGCAGTGCTTGAGGCATTACTATAGACCTGGGTTTGATCCCAAGCTGTGTCACAGACAGCTGTGCAGTGCACAAATGTCCCAGCTTTGTCCGGGTTAGGAGAGGGTTTGACCGGCTGGGATTTCCTAATGCCATCTTGCTCTAGCGACTCCTTGTGGTGGGCTGGGCACCTGCAAGCTGACTTCAGTCGCCAGCTGGACAGTGTTTCCTCCTACACATTGGTGCGGCTGGCTTCCAGGTTAAGCGAGAAGTGTGACTTGGCAGGGTCGTGTTTCGGAGGATGCATGGCTAATAATAATATATAATAATAATAATATATGCCATTTAGCTGACGCTAAAGAGAGGTTGAAAAACAAGCTCTCGACCTTCGACTCTCCCGAGTCCGTAGGGACGTTGCCGCGATGGGACAATACTGTAACTACCAAGTGGACATCACGAAAAAGGGGTCAAAGTAATACTTCTGCTCTTTTTGTTTGCCTGCCTGCACTTATAGTTTAGAACCACCAGGGGACAGTGTAGACTTCAATGTTTTCTTCACCGTGAATGTGGCTGGTGCTACCTAGGTAGAAGACATTAGCCATTCGCCCAAACAAAGAGAAGCATTTATTTTATGTTGCCCAGACTTACATAATTACAAAGAGGAGACTCTCCTGATTAAAATGGTGACCTTGTAACAGTTTTGCTTCCGTCCCTCTCTTCACCCCTACCTGGGCTCGAACCAGGGACCCTCTGCACACATAGACATCAGCCACCCTCGAAGCATCATTACCCATCGCTCCACAAAAATCTGAGGCCCTTGCAGAGAAAGGGGAACAACTACTTCAAGGCCTCCGAGCGAGTGATGTCGCCGATTGAAATGCTATTAGCGCGCACCCTGCTAACTAGCTAGCCATTTCACACCGGTTACACCTGACTTGAAAAAAAGCTAAATATACACATTGCGAGATATTTGGCGAAATAGACAGACATGCCTACATTTCCCCCATATGAAACAATGGGAAGACCACAGAGTTCCGATATTATTTTTGTTGTTTATATTTTGTTGTTTACATTTGAACCTCTCTGGGATATGTGGGACACTAGCATCCCACCTGGCCAAAAGCCAGTGAAAATGCAGAGTGCCAAATTCAAATAAATTACGATAAAAATCTAACTTTCATTAAATCACACATGTAAGATACCAAATTAAATGAATCCAGCAGACATGTCAGATTTAAAAAAGGCTTTTCTGCGAAAGCAAACGATGCTATTATCTGAGGATAGCACCTCCGTAAACAAAGAGAGAAACCATATTTCAACCCTGCAGGCGCGACGCAAAACGCAGAAATAAAAATATAATTCATGCCTTTCCTTTGACGAGCTTCTTTTGTTGGCACTCCAATATGTCCCATAAACATCACAAATGGTCCTTTTGTTCAATTTATTCCGTTGATATATATCCAAAATGTCCATTTATTTGGCGCTTTTAATCCAGAAAAACACCAGTTCCTACTTGCGCAACGTGACTACAAAATATCTCAAAAGTTACCATTAAACCAAAACATTCTAAACTACTTTTGTAATACAACTTTAGGTATTTTTTAATATCGATATAATTGAAGACGGGATGATATGTGTTCAATACAGGAAGAAAACAAACTGTAGCTAGCTTTCTGGTCATGCGCCTCTATCTAACTTGAAGTGACCCTCATTCTGAACAGGGATATTTCTTCATTACACAAAGGAAAAACCTCAAACAATTTCTAAAGACTGTTGACATCCAGTGGAAGCGGTAGGAACTGCAAGAAGGTCCCTTAGAAATCTGGATTCCCAATGAAACCCCATTGAAAAGAGAGTGACCTAAAAAAAAAATCTGAATGGTTTGTCCTTGGGGTTTCGCTTGCTAAATAAGTTCTGTTATACTTACAGACGTGAGAGTGTTTTCTATGCATATCTTATCTATGCATATCTTATATTCTGAGGATGAGTGGCAGGCAGTTGAATTTGGGCATGCATTTCATCCGGATGTGAAAATACTGCCCCCTGTCACCAAGAAGATAATGACTAGGCATACAGGAAATAGTTTGACTGCTATGTTAAAAACCGTAGAACCAAAGCTAATCTGAAAACAAGACTCCCTAAATTTTATCAGCATATCGATTGCGCAACCAGGGGTGGTAAAACCTTGGATCATTGTTACTCTAACTTCCGCGACGCATATAAGGCCCTGCCCCGCCCCCCTTTCGGGAAAGCTGACCACGACTCCATTTTGCTGATCCCTGCCTACAGGCAGAAATTAAAACAAGAGGCTCCCACGCTGAGGTCTGTCCAACGCTGGTCAGACCAAGCTGACTCTACACTCCAAGACTGCTTCCATCACGTGGACTGGGACATGTTTCGTATTGCGTCAGATGGAAATATTGACGAATATGCTGATTCGGTGTGCGAGTTCATTAGAACGTGCGTCGAAGATGTCGTTCCCATAGCAACGATAAAAACATTCCCAAACCAGAAACCGTGGATTGATGGCAGCATTCGCGTGAAACTGAAAGCGCGAACCACTGCTTTTAATCAGGGCAAGGTGTCTGGTAACATGTCCGAATATAAACAATGCAGCTATTCCCTCCGCAAGGCTATTAAACAAGCTAAGCGTCAGTACAGAGACAAAGTGGAATCTCAATTCAATGGCTCAGACACAAGAGGCATGTGGCAGGGTCTACAGTCAATCACGGACTACAAGAAGAAACCCAGCCCAGTCACGGACCAGGATGTCTTGCTCCCAGGCAGACTAAATAACTTTTTGCCCGCTTTGAGGACAATACAGTGCCACTGACACGGCCTGCAACGAAAACATGCGGTCTCTCCTTCACTGCAGCCGAGGTGAGTAAGACATTTAAACGTGTTAACCCTCGCAAGGCTGCAGGCCCAGACGGCATCCCCAGCCGCGCCCTCAGAGCATGCGCAGACCAGCTGGCCGGTGTGTTTACGGACATATTCAATCAATCCCTATACCAGTCTGCTGTTCCCACATGCTTCAAGAGGGCCACCATTGTTCCTGTTCCCAAGAAAGCTAAGGTAACTGAGCTAAACGACTACCGCCCCGTAGCACTCACTTCCGTCATCATGAAGTGCTTTGAGAGACTAGTCAAGGACCATATCACCTCCACCCTAACTGACACCCTAGACCCACTCCAATTTGCTTACCGCCCAAATAGATCCACAGACGATGCAATCTCAACCACACTGCACACTGCCCTAACCCACCTGGACAAGAGGAATACATATGTGAGAATGCTGTTCATCGACTACAGCTCGGCATTCAACACCATAGTACCCTCCAAGCTCGTCATCAAGCTCGAGACCCTGGGTCTCGACCCCGCCTGTGCAACTGGGTACTGGACTTCCTGACGGGCCGCCCCCAGGTGGTGAGGGTAGGCAACAACATCTCCTCCCCGCTGATCCTCAACACGGGGGCCCCACAAGGGTGCGTTCTGAGCCCTCTCCTGTACTCCCTGTTCACCCACGACTGAGTGGCCACGCACGCCTCCAACTCAATCATCAAGTTTGCGGACGACACAACAGTGGTAGGCTTGATTACCAACAACGACGAGACGGCCTACAGGGAGGAGGTGAGGGCCCTCGGAGTGTGGTGTCAGGAAAATAACCTCACACTCAACGTCAACAAAACTAAGGAGATGATTGTGGACTTCAGGAAACAGCAGAGGGAACACCCCCCTATCCACATCGATGGAACAGTAGTGGAGAGGGTAGCTAGTTTTAAGTTCCTCGGCATACACATCACAGACAAACTGAATTCGTCCACTCACACTGACAGCGTCGTGAAGAAGGCGCAGCAGCGCCTATTCAACCTCAGGAGGCTGAAGAAATTCGGCTTGTCACCAAAAGCACTCACAAACTTCTACAGATGCACAATCGAGAGCATCCTGGCGGGCTGTATCACCGCCTGGTACGGCAACTGCTCCGCCCTCAACCGTAAGGCTCTCCAGAGGGTAGTGAGGACTGCACAACGCATCACCGGGGGCAAACTACCTGCCCTCCAGGACACCTACACCACCCGTTGTTACAGGAAGGCCATAAAGATCATCAAGGACATCAACCACCCGAACCACTGCTTGTTCACCCCGCTATCATCCAGAAGGCGAGGGCAGTACAGGTGCATCAAAGCTGGGACCGAGAGACTGAAAAACAGCTTCTATCTCAAGGCCATCAGACTGTTAAACAGCCACCACTAACATTGAATGGCTGCTGCCAACACACTGTCATTGACACTGACCCAACTCCAGCCATTTTAATAATGGGAATTGATGGGAAATGATGTAAATATATCACTAGCCACTTTAAACAATGCTACCTTATATAATGTTACTTACCCTACATTATTCATCTCATATGCATATGTATATACTGTACTCTACATCATCGACTGCATCCTTATGTAATACATGTATCACTAGCCACTTTAACTATGCCACTTTGTTTACTTTGTCTACACACTCATCTCATATGTATATACTGTACTCGATACCATCTACTGTATGCTGCTCTGTACCATCACTCATTCATATATCCTTATGTACATATTCCTTATCCCCTTACACTGTGTATAAGACAGTAGTTTTGGAATTGTTAGTTAGATTACTTGTTGATTATCACTGCATTGTCGGAACTAGAAGCACAAGCATTTCGCTACACTCGCATTAACATCTGCTAACCATGTGTATGTGACAAATACAATTTGATTTGATTTGATCTATAAGTGTTAGACCGGAGCCTACAATATCTTGTCACTATATACTGTGTTATGATCGCTGATGAAGCTAGGCGCTGGAGAGACACTTCAGAGCTTCTCAGTGCACTGCCATTTTGCAAATGCAGGTCGTGGGGGCACCTGGGACACTTTTTTTGTCTTTCAGAGCCTGTGCATCTGACAATTTGTGTCAGTCATTACTGCGCCTTTCTGGTACAACTTCTTTGTCAGCCTGTGAATGTTAAAACTTTATATCCACCAACCAATGGCATTTCTTAAAATAAGTCAACTCTGGCCACTGGAGGGATACTTTAACCTACAAATTCAAGGTGTTCTTCACGTGTCAAACTCCATGGAGGGTCGAGTGTCTGCGGGTTTTTGCTCCCTTGTACTAGATCGATGAATTAAGATGACTTATTTGTTAACCTTACCAGGGTACTTGGGACGCTAGCGTCCCACCTGGCCAACATCCGATGAAATTACAGAGCTCCAAATTCAAAAACAGAAATACTCATTATAAAGATTCATAACACATACAAGTGTTACACATCAGTTTAAATATTAACTTCTTGTTAATCCAACCACGGCGTCAGATTTCAAAAAGGCTTTATGGCGAAGCATACCATATGATTATCTGAGAACAGCGCCCAGCAGAAAAATCATTACAAACAGTTACCAGCCAAGTGGAGGAGTTACACAAGTCTGAAATAGCGATAAAATTAATCACTTACCTTTGATGATCTTCATATGGTTGCACTCACAAGACTCCCATTTCCTCAATACATGTTTGTTTTGTTCGATAAAGCCCCTGATATATCCAAAAACCTCCTTTTTGTTTGTGCGTTTTGTTCAGTAATCTATAGGCTCAAACACAGTCACAACAGGCAGATGAAATATCCAAATACTCTCTCATTTTTCAGAATGCAAGCCTAAAACAATTTCTAAAGACCTTTGACATCTAGTGGAAGCCATAGGAAGTGCAATTTGAGTCCTAAATCAATGGACTGTAATGGCATTCAATAGAAAACTACAAACATGAAAAAAATCCCAATTCCTTGATGGATTTTTCTCAGGTTTTCGCCTGCCAAATCAGTTATTTTATACTCACAGACATTATTTTAACAGTCCTGGAAACTTTAGAGTGTTTTCCATCCAGCTTCTGGGCCTGAGTAGCAGGCAGTTTGCTTTGGGCACGCTTTTCATCCGGAAGTGAAAATAGTGCCCCCTACCCTAGTGAAGTTAAGAACTCCCCTCACTCCCCTCACCTGGTTGTCTATGTCTTAATTGAAAAGAAAAACTAAAAACCCGCAGACACTAGACCATGGAATGAGTTTGACACCCCTGTTTTACTTGATCCTTTGGTCTGTAAAAATATGTTTTGTGCCAATATTGCACTGATGCATCCTTTACCCAAGATTTCCCAAACCCCCCATGCATGTTTTTTATTTTTGCCCTAGCACTACATAGCTGGGGGGACAGAGGAGGACAGAGTTTGTGAAACCCTGGACAAGGCTCCTAGCTACTATTAATGTCAGACAACATTTTCACATTTTGTCATACATTTTTGATCACCATTTTCACACACATCCATGTGCTTTTAAGGTAAAAATATCAATGAAGTCCTTTCAACATGTAAGTTTATCATACATTATACATTTTTAAAAATGTATGGGTTTGTCAAATAGCAGTTATGTAGGCTGTCACTGTCTTCATTGCTTCTCGGTGGCACACACTGCCAAAGGGATTGACTTGCAATTGTTTGTGTACTTCTACTGTAGGTGCGAGCCCCCCTCACAGCAAGATTTTTTTGTTGAGGAAAGAACAGTTCATTGCCGGTCCTTGATGCTCGATTCAAAACATGTGAAGAAGTGGATGATTATAATAATGCATAGCTTGTAAAACGTTGTAGACCTACATTTAGGTGTACACGTCCATGTAATATAGCCTATGCAATATGATTATTAGGCAATAGCAGTGTGTTTGTGTGCAAGGCTGAAGAGGTAGTTCCTTATTAAATTAAATACATTTTCACAGTGTTGGCTGTAGGCCTTTTCAACACAATTACAGCGCTTTACTTGGGCAGGAGCTCACCAGAACTGAGTACCGACACCTCAAATGTTCTACTGCTTGAATTCCTGCACCTTTAAAAAAATATGTTATATCAAAAGTATTGTACAGCTCTTGTACCTAAACATAAACAATACCAGCACCAAAAATGAGTGCCAGCATCTATTTTAGTCACAAGTCAAGACTGCATTCTAACACAATACATGTACACTGAACAAATATAAACACAATGTGTAAAGTGATGGTCCCTTGTGTCATGAGCTGAAATAAAATATCCAAGAAATGTTCCATATATACAAAAAATGTATTTCTCTCAAATGTTGTGCACAAATTTGTTTACCTCACTCTTTGCATTTATATTGTTTTTCTGAATAAATCAACATTTCAAAGCGGGGGACATTTTCAAAGCCTAGCAAAAAATCTAAGTCAAATAATTTCACCAGTCACTCAAATACACGTGATAGTTGCTTTGATCGTCAGAACATGTTGTTGGTCTTATGTATGTTAAGGACACTTTCATGCATAAAAATGTGTTGGAACACGCCCAACTACCTCAATAATTTGAATTGGCTGATGCACTTTGCCAGGATATAATCAGTGCCACTTCTACCATGTTATCTGATGGCACCAACAATAATTTAGTGTTCTGTCACATGCAAGTAAATCAACTAACTCTTTCAAATCAAATCTAATTTTATTGGTCACATGAGCCGAATACAACAGGTGTAGTAGACCTTACAGTGAAATGCTTACTTACAAGCCCTAACCAACAATGCAGTTAAAAATAATAACAATTTTAAAAAATAAGAATAAGAAATTAAGTAACAATTAATTATTAAAGAGCAGCAATAAAATGACAATAGCGAGGCTATATACAGGGGGTACAGGTGCAGAGTCAATGTGCTTGGGCACCGGTTAGTCGAGGTAAATGAGGAAATATGTACATGTCGGTAGAGTTATTAAAGTGACTATGCATAGACAATAACAGAGAGTAGCAGCAGTGTAGAAGGAGGGGGGCAATGCAAATAGTCTGGGTAAAAATTTGAATAGATGTTCAGGAGTCTTATAGCATGGTGGTAGAAGCTGTTTAGAAGCCTCTTCGACCTAGACTTGGCACTCCAGTATCGCTTGCCATGCGGTAGCAGAGAGAACAGTCTATGACTAGGGTGGCTGAGTCTTTGACCATTTTTAGGGTCTTCATCTGACACCGCCTGGCCCTGGATGGCAGGAAGCTTCGCCCCAGTGATGTACTGGGCAGTACGCACCACCCTCTGTAGTGCCTTGCGGTCAGAAGCTGAGCAGTTGCCGTACCAGGCAGTGATGCAACAAGTCAGGATGTTCTCAATGGTACAGCTGTAAAACCCTTTGAGGATCTGAGGACCAATGACAAATCTTTTCAGTATCCTGAGGGGGAATAGGTTTTGTCGTGCCCTCTTCACGACTGTCTTGGTGTGCTTGGTGTGTCTTGGTGTGCATGTTAGTTTGTTGATGATGTGGACACCAACGAACTTGAAGCTCTCAACCTGTTCCACTACAGCCCCGTCGATGAGAACGGGGGCGTACTCAGTTCTCCTTTTCCTGTAGTCCACAATCAGCATGATTGTCTAAAAACAAGGGAGAGTGAACCATTAGAGAACATAGACTTTGAAAATAATGTGCTTGGCTCATTTGCAAAAAAGAACTGTCATGTCAACTACACCAACTGCCAATTTAAAAATACCATTAATACCAGAATTGTGTCTTTGAATGATATACTTGAACAATAGTGTGCAGGGGTGGACTGGGACACGAAATGAGCCCTGACATTAGTAACACACCAGCCCATTATTTTCCCTCAAGGCCCCCACACTGACCCATTTCCTTTCTTGAGCCCCCCCAAACATTATTAGCTAAACAATTATAATTTTGAGAGAAAGAATTCAAAAACAGACCCGATTTTTACATCAATAGCAGTCAATATTAATCGTCACCTTATTTCAGTCTCATCTGAAAGTTGTAAATTCTTGGTTATCTTCACGAACCCTGGCTAACAAGTTGAATCAGCAATACAAAATTGGGTTTAATTATTTATTTACGAAATACCTAACTAATCGCACAGAATTACATATACACAGAATGAATCATATCTTGATTACAAATTATATCATAAAGGAAAACGTCCCTAGCGGACGGAACAGATATGACAGCTGGTTACACAAAAGAAAAGGGGTCTGAGTTTGAGTGAAAGAGTGGGAAGACTGAGGGAAAAAGGGAGGAGCCATGCTATCGTAAATACAGTATCTTATGCATTCTAAATTACCGCCCATTTGGAAAAGGAAAATGCAATCAATATTTACTCTGAGCTGTGCTTCAGTAGGTTGGTGGAAGATGGAAGGCTGTGTTGCCCAATCGAGTCCTTAATCCTAAATTGTATACGTTGTAGTAATGTCGTTGTGTGGTAGACGGGATACTCTGTCTGTTCTTTCCTAGTCCACGTTTGCAGCTGCTGTTGCTAACTCAAGGCTAGGAGGTATCACTTCTGTAGTGAATAAGAGTTCAAAATTGGCTTCGTTCTGTAGTTATTATCTGAACCATTCTGACATCGGATCGTCATCCTAATGTACCCTGAACAGCTGACATGTTAGTCCTTTTAACGTATGGACCTTCGTCCTCACATCCTCGGAACAGGAGGTTATATTGTCGTCAAGGCTATATATAGTGGAGGGAGAAGGATGTGTTTTCATAGTTTATAACCCATGTCCCTTCACAGGGGCGGGTCACTGATTGAGCAGAGTCCTACCTTATGAAAACCCAAATCTCTCATTTGGAAGCGAAAATTACATGTCATCTTTTCACCAGTAATTTTATATTCAAACATTTAAATTGAACAACAATTCCATGTGAATCCGATAAATACAATGTGCAGACTTTCCACTGTGGAGTTTATGTCATCCAATCATTGATGAGAATGTTCCCAGAATCTCTATGTTAACCAATGGATTTTCAAACGTCACATCAGTAGGGTAGAGAGAGGAAAAAGGGGGGAAGAGGAATTTATGACTGTCATAAACCTACCCCCAGGCCAACGTCATGACACACTCTGGCTGCAGGTCTCATGGGCTACCACAGGCAGCAGGGCCTGCTGGAGCTATTTGGCAATGGGACCGACAGCTACAGGGGAGAAGACATGGTCAAAACACACAGTCATAAGATGGGCATAGTATAACACAGTCGTAGCACAGTGACGTTATAAACACACACACATGCGGTAAGATGGCAGACAAGAAAAAAAAGAAGAAAGTGGAACCAATTCTGAATACATTTTTATTGGGCGTTGCACCAGCCTTCTGGGAGATCTGGTGAAGGACAATATGGAGGACAAGGAAAAAAGGAGAAAAGTGGAACATGTTTTGAGTGAATATGGAATGGAGGACCTCACAGAACTTTTGGAAGAGCTTGAGGAGGAAATTGAATGTGACGAGTGAGGATGAATTAAGTGTGGTGGCAGGGTCAGTGATGACTGCTGAGAAGAAGTTGAGTGTAGAGCGAGATAGTGAGGTGAAGAATGTGGGCGTGAAGTGCAAAAAGAGGGATACGTGCTCCAGTAGTTCAGAGACGGAACCTGGTGAGAGTGAGGATGAAGTACCTGTGCTGAGGACCGCCGAGATCAGGCCTTGTACCGAGGATGATAAAGGTGATTCTGGCCCAGTGGGAGTGGGATTTCTAGAGAGAATGGATCCTTGAATTTTGGGTGATCCATATGTGATGTCAGGCTGACCAGAGGAGAGGTTGACTGGAGGATAGGTTGACTGGAGGATAGGTTGACTGGAGGAGAGGTTGGGTGGAGGATAGGTTGACTGGAGGATAGGTTGGGTGGAGGATAGGTTGGGTGGAGGATAGGTTGACTGGAAGATAGGTTGACTGGAGGATAGGTTGACTGGAGGAGAGGCTGGGTGGAGGATAGGTTGACTGGAGGATAGGTTGGGTGGAGGATAGGTTGACTGGAAGATAGGTTGACTGGAGGATAGGTTGACTGGAGGAGAGGTTGGGTGGAGGATAGGTTGACTGGAGGAGAGGTTGGTGATAGGTTGACTGGAGGATAGGTTGACTGGAGGAGAGGTTGGGTGGAGGATAGGTTGACTGGAGGATAGGTTGACTGGAGGAGAGGTTGACTGGAGGATAGGTTGACTGGAGGAGAGGTTGGGTGGAGGATAGGTTGACTGGAGGATAGGTTGGGTGGAGGATAGGTTGACTGGAGGAGAGGTTGGGTGGAGGATAGGTTGACTGAGGGAGAGGTTGGGTGGAGGATAGGTTGACTGGAGGAGAGGTTGGGTGGAGGATAGGTTAACTGGAGGATAGGTTGGGTGGAGGAGAGGTTGGGTGGAGGATAGGTTGACTGGAGGAGAAGTTGGGTGGAGGATAGGTTGACTGCAGGAGAGGTTGGGTGGAAGATAGGTTGACTGGAGAAGAGGTTGGTTGGAGGATAGGTTGACTGGAGGAGAGGTTGACTGGAGGAGAGGTTGGGTGGAGGAGAGGTTGACTGGAGGAGAGGCTGGGTGGAGAAGAGGTTGACTGGAGGAGAGGTTGGGTGGAGGAGAGGTTGACTGGAAGAGAGGTTGGGTGGAGGAGAGGTTGACTGGAGGAGAGGTTGGGTGGAGGATAGGTTGACTGGTGGAGAGGTTGTGTGGAGGATAGGTTGACTGGAGGAGAGGCTGGGTGGAGGATAGGTTGACTGGAGGAGAGGCTGGGTGGAGGATAGGTTGACTCGAGGAGAGGCTGGGGACTGTTGAATTGGTGAAGATAACTCGGAGTGGATTTGTGATGATTTATTGTGTTTCCTCCACCCAGAGGGAGCGGGAGCTCCGGATTACACGATTAGGGATAAGAATTGTGACTTGCTTTGCTCTCAGGAGCAGGGCCCCGATGAAAGGAGTGATAAGTGTTGAGGAGGAGCAGTTGAAATGGAAGATTCCTGGTGTATGTGACGCTCGCAGTTTGGTGAGACGTCGATCCAGTGGAGAGCATAGGGAAACAGAGAAGACTGTCTGTCATGCAGTTTTGATGCAGAGTCTTTGCCAGATAAGGTCAAGGTAGGAAGTGTCAGTTAGAGCTTTTGTTCTGAAAATACTATGGCGTTTTAGATGACAAGTTTATGGGTATGTTGCAGCAGAGTGTAGGAGGGAGATGACTAGATGTGAGAAGTGTGCAGGAGGGCATGAGATGAGGGAATGTGTGGTATCGGTGGAGAAAGTTGTGTGTGATAGTTATGGGGGTGCCCAGCGGGCTGGAGATCGGAGGGGTCCATTGAGAGAAAGGCAGATTTAGGTTGCCAGGGTTAGATTAGAAGAGAAAGTGTCATATGCCAAAGCAGTAAAGAGAGTGGTAGAGGAAGATGGTTACAGGATGAGGGATCCTGAGAGGATTCCTGTGAGTAGGCAGAGAACACCAGAGAGTGATGGGAAGAATGTGTTTCAGTGAAGTGGGCTTTATAGCATTTATAGCCATGGTTGTTCATTGTACTGCAGAAATGGATGGAAAGTCACAGAAAATAGAAGACTGTGGTGGCAGCGGCAGATAAGTACTTGGGATTGTGAGGATTTACTGCAGAACAGCTGAGGGGGTGTTGAGTGGTAGTGTTATGTTGGTCTGGAGGATGGTTAGATAGGGTTAAATAGTGGAATTGGGTGGTGTTGTTTACATTTTTTTTTTAGAGAGGGCTAATCGTTGACAGTACAATTTTCCTTTCCCCCCAAATGTTGTATTACCGTAATATAATTTTTGCATTACCATATTTTATGTAGGTAGGCCGTGAATGGCCTCACACAGCAGTACACCAGTCCAGTAGATGGCGGTGTATGCACCAAAAAGTTTGATGCGATCTGCCAACCAAATCCCGAAGAAGAAGAAGAATTCTCACCAGCAGCCTATACTTTAGCCTAGTGCACCAAATTAACATAGGCATTAATATGTAACAGACAATGAATAAATTAAACTATATAAGGGAATAGAAATGTAATTTAACAACACGTAGCCAATTTCAGAACAATGTAGCCATTTTAATTCGCTCTAGAAATACATGGGAAAATGTAAACGCCGAGGATATGGCTTTTGCAAACGCCAACATCCTTGTCGAAAAAGTTGACAATCTCAAAATGTGCAAATTCATTAATAACACACAGGTCAAAACAAAGGCACAGTCTGATTTTTTTTTAAACGAAAGCGTCACCAATATGTTCTTCATATTTTGTAGGAGAGCTGGCTAAAGACATTAAAGTTGTTCTGGCTGATACACTGTAGTAACAGGCAGTGAACTATTCAAGTGTCAGAATTTAATTCAGAGTATCTGCACTTTCACGCTTGCCTTGTGCAGGCAGAGAAGTGTATCCCTCCAGTATCTTTCCATATTCTGCGCCTCAACCGAGTTGGAGAAGTTGTTGGGTTGTAATTTCTACAGTGAATAAAAATATGCTAGGCATTTATGTTCTGAAAATAGTAAACATTTCCCCCTCTACGTTTTCTGATATAAAATGGCAATCATACTCACGTAACTGTGTTGATTGATGTGGTCTTGTTATTATACCTACACACTGAAGATGGCTGTAAAGCCGAAAGGTATGTGTGCGCTATCCCTGATGCAGTGAAAATAATTATCATTGAATAATGAAGTAAGCTTGAAGCAACATATTTTAGAGTGAGGACCCATTCCACATTTTTATTTGTCTGAGTTTGCAGATTTTACGCACCACCCAAGTTTCTGGGAGAGCACACTGGTTCTCTTCTGATTAACTATATTCTCTACATCCTTCTAAGGTGGAAGCATTCTTCTGAGACAGCATAATGTGTTTTTTTTATTTCCAATGGCTGTCTTTCCTGTCTTTGCATTCAAAATCTAATGTTAAATGTAAGGTTTTGCCCGGTTCACCTGGTTCGGTTCACCTGGTTCGGTTTACCTGGTTCGGTTTACCTGGTTCAAATCCAGGATGCATCACATCTGGCTGTGATTGGGAGTACCATAAGGCTGTGATTGGGAGTACCATAAGGCTGTGATTGGGAGTACCATAAGGCTGTGATTGGGAGTACCATAAGGCTGTGATTGGGAGTACCATAAGGCTGCGCACAATTACCCCAGCATCGTCTGGGTTTGTCTGGGGTAGGCTGTCATTGTAAATAAGAATTTGTTCTTAACTGACTTGACTAGTAAAAAAATATATATATATATTTTAACGCTCCCGTCAACTCATACGCCCTGCCCCCACACACAGCCCTGCCTCCACACACACAGCCCTGCCCCCACACACAGCCCTGCCTCCACACACAGCCCTGCCCCCACACACACAGCCCTGCCCCCACACACAGCCCTGCCCACACACACAGCCCTGCCCACACACACAGCCCTGCCCCCACACACAGCCCTGCCCCCACACACAGCCCTGCCCACACACACAGCCCTGCCCACACACACAGCCCTGCCCCGACACACAGCCCTGCCCCAAAACACAGCCCTGCCTCCACACACAGCCCTGCCCCCACACACAGCCCTGCCCCCACACACACAGCCCTGTCTCCACACACAGCCCTGCCCCCACACACACAGCCCTGCCCCCACACACAGCCCTGCCCCCACACACAGCCCTGCCCACACACACAGCCCTGCCCCCACACACAGCCCTGCCCCCACACACAGCCCTGCCCACACACACAGCCCTGCCCACACACACAGCCCTGCCCACACACACAGCCCTGCCCCAAAACACAGCCCTGCCTCCACACACAGCCCTGCCCCCACACACAGCCCTGCCCCCACACACACAGCCCTGTCTCCACACACACCCCTGCCCCCACACACACAGCCCTCCCCCCACACACAGCCCTGCCCCCACACACACAGCCCTGCCCCCACACACAGCCCTGCCCACACACACAGCCCTGCCCACACACACAGCCCTGCCCCCACACACAGGCCTGCCCCCACACACAGCCCTGCACCCACACACAGCCCTGCCCCCACACACAGCCCTCCCTCCACACACAGCCCTGCCCCCACACACAGCCCTCCCCCACACACAGCCCTGCCCCCACACACAGCCCTGCCCCCACACACAGCCCTGCCCCCACATACAGCCCTGCCCCCACACACAGCCCTGTCTCCACACACAGCCCTGCCCCCACACACAGCCCTGCCTCCACACACAGCCCTGCCTCCACACACAGCCCTGCCCCCACACACAGCCCTCCCTCCACACACAGCCCTGCCCCCACACACAGCCCTGCCCCCACACACAGCCCTGCCCCCACACACAGCCCTGCACCCACACACAGCCCTGCCCCCACACACAGCCCTGTCTCCACGCACAGCCCTGCCCCCACACACAGCCCTGCCCCCACACACAGCCCTGCCTCCACACACAGCCATGCCTCCACACACAGCCCTGCCCCCACACACAGCCTTGCCTCCACACACACAGCCCTGCCCCCACACACAGCCCTGCCTCCACACACAGCCCTGCCTCCACACACAGCCCTGCCCCCACACACAGCCCTGCCCCCACACACAGCCCTGCCTCCACACACAGCCCTGCCCCCAAACACAGGCCTTCCCCTACAAACAGCCCTGCCTCCACACACAGCCCTGCCCCCACACACACAGCCCTGCCCCCACACACAGCCCTGTCCCCACACACAGCCCTGCCCCCACACACAGCCCTGCCTCCACACACACAGCCGTGCCCCCACACACAGCCCTGCCTCCACACACACAGCCCTGCCCCCACACACAGCCCTGCCTCCACACACACAGCCCTGCCCCCCACACACAGCCCTGCCCCCCACACACAGCCCTGCCCCCACATACAGCCCTGCCCCCACACACAGCCCTGCCCCCACACACAGCCCTGCCTCCACACACAGCCCTGCCCCCACACACACAGCCCTGCCCCCACACACAGCCCTGCCCCCACACACACAGCCCTGCCCCCACACAGCCCTGCAGCCCTGCCTCCACACACAGCCCTGCCCCCACACACACAGCCCTGCCCCCACACACAGCCCTGCCTCCACACACAGCCCTGCCCCCACACACAGTCCTGCCTCCACACACACAGCCCTGCCCCCACACACAGCCCTGCCTCCACACACACAGCCCTGCCCCAACACACAGCCCTGCCTCCACACACACAGCCCTGCCCCCCCACACACAGCCCTACCCGCACACACAGCCCTGCCCACACACACAGCCCTGCCCCCACACACAGCCCTGCCCCCACACACAGCCCTGCCCCCACACACAGCACTGCCTCCACACACAGCCCATTGGGGGGGCCCTTCTAACCTGGGAAGTGTGACGCCTGCTTCTACACCAGCGACTGAACTTATATGAGCTACTTGTCTCTATCTCAGTGTCAGACTAACGCTATCAACCCAGGAGAGTCGGAATTTAATATTCAACACTGTTAATATGAACTCTATAATCACTTTTGTTTTAGAAGTTTATTGCTGTGTTTCCATTTTCCAAACATGCATATCATGCATGTGAACCTCAAACACAAAATCTCAAGGAATTTAGTTCTTATATATATATATATGCCATTTAGCAGACGCTTTTATCCAAAGCGACTTACAGTCACGTGTGCATACATTCTATGTATGGGTGGTCCCGGGAATCGAACCCACTACCCTGGCGTTACAAGCGCCATGCTCTACCAACTGAGCTACAGAAGGACCACCAGTTCTTACACAGTTACTGTTTTGTTAGCAGGTTAATATTTATTGTCATAAGTTTTGCCCTGGAATCAGCTCTGCGGAGTGGTCACCAGCTGGCACAGCAGTCACGAGCTGGCACAGCCACAAAGTCCTAAAATCAGATGTTAAACCTAACCTTAGCCACACTGCTAACTAATGCGTAACCCTATCCTTAAATTAAGATTAAAAAGATAATTTGGTGATACAGACTATTTTTACTTTGCCGCTGTCCCATCTAGCGGAAAACGCTCAGTTTTACCTTCAGGGCAAGACTCATGACAATAATCACCAACCTGCTTTTTGCTACTCAGAGGCACCTACACACAAACGGAAGGCTGTAAAGCAGAAACATCTGTGTATGATATCCCTGATGCAGTGAAAATAATATAACAAATCGAAAAATGAACTAAGCTGTGTGACAATGTTTTACTTTATGCAAAATAGAGTCCAGACCTATTACATTTGTTTACTCAGAGGTTCCCCATGATCAATAATTTATAGGGCCTTCATCTCTCTCTTTGGTAGATGTCCAGTAGAATATGTTCAGAACGTCCAGTTCCCTGTCCTGGAGATGTCTGTGGCAGACTGTGGCTCTCGGTCCCTAAGCATGCTGGGAGAACTGGTCCAGGAAGTGCAGGTGGAACGAGCCGAGGCATGCCAGGACCTTCTCTAGAGTGGCAGAGGGGGTCAGCACGCACAGTCTGGGAAGGATGACGCACAAACAAACATTTTAATGTACTAATCTCACACACTCAGGGGTGTCATGAACCACAAAAATCTGAGAGGGCAAATCGTAGGCCCCCATGTCCATAACTTTTTTTGCCGTTTTTCAAACAAACAATCATTAAGCTTAATTATATGTAAGAGAGCTCTTGTGCTCTCTGTATTGTACTGGTGAATTTGTTTTTTTAAAGAAACTAAACATATAAAATCTGGGTAAAGAATGAAAGGACTGAGTCTTACTTTTCTAAAGTCTACCAACCTTGCCAGCAGGAATGACAATTAAGATAGTTATACAAGCTGTCGAACTTTATTGACAGCCTCAAGTGTCTTTGTAGCTAGTTATGAGGTTGGGAACCTATTTGGGCTAGCTAAAGACAACTTCATACAATTTCTAGGTGGCAAGTAGTATTACAGAGAGAAATATGCAGAACCAGTCAAAAGTTTGGACAAACCTACTCATTCAAGGGTTTCTTTATTTTTGCTATTTTCTACACTGATTGTGTAACGTCTCCTCAAACACATCGATCCACTGAATGCAGCTCACTCTCCAGATCCCAATCACTTGAATTTTAATCAACTGTTCACACACCTGTATGTCATTATCACACACTTTTTAGTTCAGTCATTGTGAGGTATTGCGTCATTGTGAGGTATTGTTTGTAATGTGACACTTTTGGAGTGCTGTTTTTCCTGTGTTTACTCCTCCCATGTATGATAGTGCGGCAGGCAGGCAAGAACTAACGGTGCCTTTTGCCTATACTTTACTGGGTTTCCTGTTATCTACCTATTGCCTGATCTCCCGGACTACGTTACTAGCCTTTTCCCTGCCTGTATGTACTGTTGCCCTTTTGGACCTTTTGGACCCCCTGTATATGACCTTCTGACTGCTCCTGGACCCTGCTACCTGCCTCCTCCTCTGTATGACCTTCTGCCTGCCCCTGGACCCTGCTAAGTTCATTAGTGTTAACTGCACCTCAAAAATTGCAGCCCAAATAAATGCTACAGAGTTCAGAGGACACTGCTTGAATCAGGCCGTCATGGTTGAATTGCTGCAAAGAGACCACTACTAAAGGACACCAATAAGACAAGACTTGCTTGGGCCAGGAAACATAAGCAATGGACAGTCCAAATTTGAGATTTTTGGATCCAACCGCTGTGTTGTGAGATGCAGAGTAGGTGAACGGATGATCTCTGCATGTGTGTTTCCTACAGTAAAGTATGGAGGAGGTGTGATGGTGCTTTGCTTGTGACACTTTCAGTGATTTATTTATAATCCAAGGCACACTTAAGCAGCATGACTATCACAGAATTCTGCAGCGATACACCATCCCATCTGGTTTGACCTTAGTGGGACTATCATTTATTTTTCAACAGGACAGTGACCCAACACACCTCCAGGCTGTGTAAAGGCTATTTGACCAAGGAGTGATGGAATGCTGCGTCAGATGATCTGGCCTCCACAATCACCCAGACTCAACCCAATTGAGATGGGATATACATGCTTGAATATATATGCTGAGCCAATCAGTTGTGTTGTGACAAGGTAGGGGTGGTATACAGAAGATAGCCCTATTTGGTAAAAGACCAGGTCCATTTTATGGCTTACACAGCCTGGAGGTATGTTGGGTCATTGTCCTGTTGAAAAACAAATGATAGTCCCACTAAGTTCAAACCGGATGGGATGGTGTATTGCTACAGAATGCTGTGGTAGCCATGCTGCTTATGCTGAGCACTATTGTTTAACAAAACATATGGGGCATGTGCCCCTGTGGCCCCTGTGTGCCCACGTGTCTCTGCACACACTCACAATTACCTGATGTGGTATTTGTCCTCTCTCTGCCCATGCTCACACCCTGCTCCCACACACACACCCTCCTCATCGAGTAGGCTCTGACTGTATAGCACGTCTGCCTCCAGTGCGTCAGACTACAGACAGAGGAAGCGGAGAAAAAATAAGAATTAGATTAAGACTACTACCTGTAACCAATAACGAATGTGATACTTGATAAAAGACAGCTAACCTAACATAATTTGACAACCTGCAGGTTAGTACTGCAATATTAGTTTTACTGTTGTCATGTGTAGGTCGGCAGTGTATTGGTGCTACAAAGGGGTATAGTGGAAGTCTGTGTGCCCACCCTGGCCTGTTCCACTGCCTCAGGGGGAAGGCTCAGACGGGGGTAGATAAAAATACCTCCCGTCACTGGCTGACAGCTCACCCCCGGAAGACCAATCAGAAACTCCCAAGCCCGCTGAGCATTCTGGGCCAGGGTGATCCGATTGGTCAGAATCTCCTTTGGTGGAGACAGAGAGAGCAGTAACTAACACATCACACCTTAACACAGCTAATATATAATACTGATCCTGTGTAATGATTACCTCCTTTTTAACATTTGAGTTAATATGAGACTAAGAATTTTTGGAGACTACCATGACTAATGCAGGAATTCCTTACTCATAAGTACCTGTGTATACTTGCTATGGGAGGGGTCTCCAGGTCTTGGAGGGTTAACCATTATTTCTAGGGCGATCTGTCCTGTGACGGGGGCACAGATGTCAGTACACAGGAGGGTCTCAGCAAACACCATCACTGCTGGGTCCACATTCACCAGCTCCATGTACCCAGCACACAGCCCACACCTACACACAGCCAGGGGGAACAGGAGGCAAAGGGCACAGGGCACATAGAGGACACAGCAGTTTAACAGGGCAGAAAACTACAATGATTATAAATTATTAGGGCTAAGCATTTGCCTTTAATTTGTAAACATTTTGGTTTTTCATTTAATAAATCATCTCCAGACATTGGTGACATGGCCAACTATAGTATGTGGATGAAGTGGATCTACCGCAAGACTCACTCTCCTATGATGCCATTGGATATGGAGTGAAAGGAGGCCAGTTCTACCATCTCAGAGTACTGCTGACCCATTTCAAACAGGACCCTCTTATAGGACATAAACTCCATGCCCTCCCCATACACACAGTCCTGATACACCTAGACAGAGCAGGAAGGACAAGTAAAGAGATAAAGGCTGGGAAAGTGAGAGACAATGACATAGAGAAAAGCCAATGCTCTCCCACTGCTCATCCTAATGGGTAACAGGTGTTCAGGCAACTGTAAAGTAGACCTACCGGGTGTTATTTTCATGCACTACCAAACTAAAAGTGTAGTTCTGATATTTGGACACCCTGTGTAACCTGCACCCACAGCCTGACCCCCAGGACCTCATTTATAAACTGTGTGAATACAAAACTAGTTGGTGCCAGTTCACACAAAAGCTGGCATTTATAAAACTTGATGTGACCATGTGCTCACCATCATGCAAACTTTATACCATGTATACACACATTTTCTAGTGGTTGAAGTAAAGCATTGAAAGCAGGCAAGTAGATTGGTATTTTGTGAAAATGGGGAATAGCCTATGATGGACACACTTATAACAATATACAGGTTAATAACCAGATGCAATCATTTGCCGTTAGTGAGAAGAGAGAAAATCTATTTAGTTTATATTTGCATTTTAAAATAATTAGAAAAGGGCATCTGCTGTATTTCCCAGGCTACTATTTATTTCATTTCCATGATCATTGCATAATAAATTCATCACCCAAACTTTTGGTCTGTTAGATAGCCTAGGCCTACAGCAAGTGTCACTGAAAACGTTGAACATTCTTCCATCACCTCCAAATAAATGTAGGCTATTTGATCAAGTTTGCTATTGCCTTTAGAAAACTAAATCCGAATACTTCCAAAGTATACAACAAATAATGGCGTTATTGTTATCCTGAAAGGTGAATGATCAACATTTTAGTGCTCGTTAACAAGCCACAGTTTCAGGACAGGTCTGATTTATAACGGGGAAAAATGCATATGTATGGCCTGCACCAAGTTAATAATTCTCAATATGTTTGTACTTGTGCAGTCCTTTCAGAAATGGCGCATGCAGATACTTAGTGTGCAATTTACGCAACGGTTATAAATGACCCCCTGATCTCCAATAATTATCAATATCACCTCATTGACCAATAGGAAGAGCCTCTCTTCTGCAGCAAACTGAATCACCCATTCTATAGATTTCCTGCTCTGTACATGACCTGTTAGGGAGGGAAAATGACAGTATGGTGAGATAGTGATAATATCATCTTAAAGATAAAATGTCACAGGAAACTTTCATGGGCATGTTGCCAAAGAAAACACCTAGCTATCACACAATACCAGGGCTGGCTCGAGGCATAAGTGCCATAAGTGGTTGCTTAGGGACCCTGGCCGCTTACTGTTGAGAGTTAGAATAGTCAGGGCCCTGACCTACAGGCCCCCCCCATTTATTTTGTTAGGCACTCTCACTCAGATATCATGGTTTAAGTCATGTCAAAACGTATAGAATTGCAGGAAATTAGCTTTAGAATGACAAAAAAAATATTTCTGCCCCATTGCAAAATGAGTAGAATTGCATGAAATTTGTTAGAAAATTGCAAAAACCTATCCCCGCCTCATGGCAAAATTTGTAGATCTGCTGAAAATATGCTTTAAAACTGCATAAATGTGTAAGCAGCAGAGCAAAATGTGTGAACTACAGGAAATTAACTAATTTTTCCCTCCGATGTCAACCGAATCTCACTTAAGGCCCCCAAAAGGCTAGAGACCTGCATGCTACGATTAAAATGGGATCTATAGAAAGGCCTATGGACTCAAGACTTTGTTAAACTTCAAACTACTAAGTCAATTTAATAGCTTATAATTTAATAAAATCAATTTAAAGCATTGCACACAATGACATCCGAACTTGACTACAGACCAGTGGGGATACCAGGGTTGCTGATGTAGAGCGCTCTGGGCCTGCAGTGCCCTCTAGAGGCGGTGAGGGCTCGGTGCAGCTCCCCTGGCTCCAGGGCCCAGCCCTGCTCTTCACTCAGCTGGTAAGGCACCAGGACAGCCCCTACCTCCTCCAGCAGCATGGGCAGGGTGTGGGGGCAGGGCTGGGGGGTCAACACACCCGTTTGGGACACACCCTTCCCTCTCACCAACAGCTTTAGCATCACCTGTAGGAGGGTCGTGTGGAGGAGGGGGAATAATAAGGGCGTAATAAATGCTCATCACAAATCTTACTATGCATTATACCTGCAGGCTGTACAATCTTACCAATATATCTATTGAAAATATAAGTCACAGTAGACATCTGGTTGGTATGGTCGTAGAGTTTAGAGTGAAGATCTGGGGTTGTTATACTCTTACTTTCAGAGCTATCTGTGAGCCAGCAGAGATGAAGATGTTGTGGGGATAGGAAGGCACTCCTCCATCTCGACCAGTGATGAACTCTGCAACACTGCGCTGAACATGAGGCAGCCCACAGGAGTCTGTGTATGAACCTATTACAAAACAGCCAATTAATGAATCAATCAACCAACCAGATCAATCACTAAAACAAATATACCCTTTAACATAATTTAAACCAAACATACCATAAGTAGGCCTACTGCTGTATTCACTGCCTAAGTGATGAGATGAGTATGACGCATAAACAACCAACTTACCCACACTGCCCCCATCACACTCTCCCAGCAGCCTCTGGGCTCTCTGCCTGACGTCCACAGGAAGTGTGTCATTATGCAGGAGCTCAGGGTACAGACAGACCGACAGGACCTGACAGACAGCACACAGACACAGAGCTGAAGACAGAGACTGCAAGATACTTGGTCATAGACAGATCCACAGCGAGAGCAGAAAAGAGTGAGCGTGAGTGAGCGAAAGAGAGGGCAGAAGAGTGAGTGGGGGAGTGAGACAGAAAGATAGAGACCACACCTGTCGCACAAAGGAGATTGGTTTTATCCCGGTCCTGTGTGAATCACCAGAGCTAATGTCAATAACTTCCTTGAATGGTTTCTGCTCTCCCTGTAGAGAAGACAGAAAGGGGACTTATCTACATGGAACAAAAATATATAAACGCATCATCTAATGGGTTGGTCCCATGTTTCATGGGCTGAAATGTCCATACGCACATAAAGCTTCTCTCAAAGTGTGCACAAATTTCTTTACATCCCGGTTTGTGAGCATTTTTCCTTTGCCAAGATAATCCATCCATTTGACACGTGTGGCAAATCAAGAAGTGGATGAAACAGCGTGATCATTACGTTGATGCATCAGTATGACATGACTTAGTCTATCCTTCAACACGTTATATGCAGTTTAGTCATTTTGGAGAAAGCTAACATTTAATAGAAATTAAAACCCACATCCTGGTTTGATAACCTGAATAAAAAAATATATATTTATGGTGTGTGCAGGGCTGGACCCAGGCATAAGCAACATAGGCATTCGCCTAGGGTCCCTGGCTGCTAGGGAGCCCCCAACAAAACTCAGTTGGGGTCTCAACTTACTGTTGAGAGTTTGAATTACTATTCTCTCTCACGCAGATGTCATTAATATGACATAAGTCATTTCAAAATGATTAGAAAACTGCAAGTTGGTTCTCTTCCCTATGGCAAAATGAATTGAATTGCATGATGTGTTATACAGTACAATATCAACATTTTCTCTTCTCACCATTGCAAAATGTGAAGAATTGAATGCCTAAAACAAATATTTCTCAACAAAATAAATAAGTATGCATGTGAAGACAGTGCAAAAAAAATGACTTGTGGTTAAATTCCCATGTAATTAAAAAAAAGTGTTAATGGGTTTCAACCCCATTTTCAACTCTGATGGTTGTCACAAAAACTGTTGCATTAAAACCTTTAATAACCTTTGGCTGCATCCCTTGTTCTCAATTTCCACCTGAAGACATACCATAATCTAACTGCCTGTAGCTCAGCCCCAGAGGCAAGGATATGCATATTCTTGGTATCATTTGAATGGAAAAATTCTGAAGTTTGTGGAAATGTTAATTGAATGTAGGAGAATATAACACAGTACATCTGGTGAAAGAAAGAGCATACGTTTTCTGTTTTTTATTGTTGTAGCGTCATCTTTCACATGTACTAGAATAGCCACACAGTCAGATAGGATGCTGGATATATTTTTGATGGATAACATAAGAGGGCAAGTGTAGGTGTACAAAGTTTCAGACTGATACCTTCAGGAATGGGTGAGCTACATGATATTTAGCATGAAGTCACCCAGGTGTCCCACACAAGTTGCCCAAATGTACCCAAGTGGCCGAATTGGTGAAATTACCTATAACTATATACAACAGTGCAAATAACTATATACAACATATCAAAAACCAATTCTAACACACAAAAAAATATATAAAAACGTTTAAAAATATTAGAAAAATAATATTTAAAAAAAAAACAGTAGACCCTTTGGAAGTCCTCTACACAATATTGTGCCATGTCCCATAGCAGTCTCTTTCTGATGTAAAGCAGAAGCTAACTGAACAGGTGGTGCAGGTCATGCGACACAGAACACAATGACGCCTCTGTGCGCCCTGAGGCACAGTCATGCCTGCAGTAATGAACTGTGGCATATGAACACCACTGGAGGCAGGAGTAGAGGGGGCAGAGGTAGAGCGGGAAGCTTGGCACCGGGGGCTCCCAGTCGGAGTCGCTATTACTGTAAAAGAAAACATTTGCAAATAAATTCATTAAAAATCCTACAACGTGATTTTCTGGATTTTTCTTTCTCATTTTGTCTGTCATAGTTGAAGTGTACCTATGATGAAAATTACAGGCCTCTCTCATCTTTTTAAGTGGGAGAACTTGCACAATTGGTGGCTGACTAAATACTTTTTTGCCCCACTGTATATATATATATATATATATATATATATATACACACACACATACATATACACACACACCCAAACAAACCAACAAACACACACACACCCAAACAAAACACACACACACACACAGGTTATGGGTCGTACATATATATATATATACACACACACACACACACACACACACACACACACACACACACACACTATAGCCAATGTGTGTTTTACACATTTCATTGCAAATTGCAAAAAATAACTATATATATATATTTATTTTTTTGCAAAAAATATATTTTTATATATATTTACATTTCATAAAACGGCATTAACACTTACCCGTCCAGAAGTATGTCCTGTCCTTGCAGAAACAGCTCCTCAGCTCCTGTTTGAATCATAACACTCAAAGATTCCTCAAACAAAACATCCGTCACTTTCCCGATCAATTTCTTCTATAATCTGGTGCAAATCTGTATACTTTGACTTGGACTTCGCTTTTCCTGATTTATTCGCCATGATCACTGCAACTACTCTGACGGTCAAGGCGAGAATGGAGTTCGTTGCGCGAGCGTTTACAAACAAGGAATGGTGGTCCAACCCATAACCATCACATACTGGTGTTTACCTCAGCTCATTGGCTATCTACCCAGCTAGATTTCAAGAAGATCAGTGGTCATTGGGTAGAAATACAGTCAATCAAAGAAGCTTCGCTAAAATTATTGGTGCGCAATGAAGTCATAGCTCGTTGTCTTCAAATCAGTTTACTTCGGTCAATACACCCCGCAAAAAAACAATCAAGTTTGGCTGTGTTGCAAACATCCAGAGGTTAGCACTGAAACCAACCATGACTAGATAAACTATTGTTTACTGTGTGTAATTACATGGAATGCTCAGTAAAAATTTGATAAGAGATGGAATTCACGGCACAAACGGTTTACAAAATGTTTCGATTTAGGCTATAAAAATTGATTTTATCAAAGAAAATGGCACTTCATTTGATCACTGGGACCCTCAGGAAGAGAAATAAGAGCAAGATATCAGAATGTAAGTCATAATTTTACCTTCAGATGTGAATGTGTAAAAACTGTCATGATGTAACAGCGTTCTTCGTTTGTCAAAAGAGAGTCGGACCAAAATGCAGCGTGATGGTTACTCATGGCTTTAATGAAGAGATCGCGATACATGAAAAATACTTATACAAATACAAAAACAACAAACGGAACGTGAAACCTAATTACAGCCTATCTGGTGAAACTACACAGAGACAGGAACAATCACCCACGAAATACAAAGCGAAACCCAGGCTACCTAAATACGGTTCCCAATCAGAGACAACGAGAATCACCTGACTCTGATTGAGAACTGGCTGTATGTAAAGCAGAACTCTCAGGGCAGCCATTCTCCCAAACGCTCTCTTGTCATCTAAAAAGTTGGGCCAACTTTGACGTCATCGCCCCCACCCTTCCCAACCAGCTACGGATCTGGGAACAGTTTCTATCTCTTCAGCGCGATGTCTCCTTTCAATGGGGCGTTTCATTGTGAGAATCGCGCGCTCCCTCACCCTATGGTGGGCTAAAATCTTCGGGTCACGCGAAAATACATGTACTCTCATGCGCGCGTCGGGTCTGGAGCTCTTTGTTCCAGGATTCACCAAACGATGTCGGTTTGTCTGTTCGAGCTGATATTTGTTTTGCACGTTTAGAACATCCTAAAGCTTGATTCTTAGTTTGACCAGTTTAGTCGACATATAATATGTAATTTTGAAGTTTTGATGCGCATCCAGTAGAATTTTAGCTGCATTTCAGCCGGAATTTGTCGCGTTTGATAACCCAAAGACACAGACTTGAAAGCCAAACGCAGTTTTTGGTAAGTATGACTCCTTCCACGTCTTCTGATCGAAGAACATCAAAGGTAAGGGAATATTTATGTGGTAATTTTGTGTTTCTGTGGACTCCCAAACTAGAGGAGACATACTGCTAATGTCTGAGCGCCGTCTCATATTATAGCCTAGTGAACGAATTCTGTAACGTTAAAAATAAATGTAACACAGCGGTTGCATTAAGAAGAAGTGTATCTTTCTAACTATATGTAGAACATGTATATTTAGTCAAAGTTTATGATGTGTATTGCTTGTTATCTGACGTTATCTGGCCGAGCTATCATAATTTCTCCGGACATTTGAGTCGCATTTTTTGAACATGGCGTCATTGTAAACAGAGATTTATGGATATAAATTGCATATTATTGAAAAAAACATAAATGTAGTGCGTAACATGTCCTATTACTGTCATCTGATTAAGATTTTGAAAAGGTTAGTGAATAATTTTTCTTTTAATGTTGATTGCATCTTTTGTTGAACATGGCTATTCAATTTAGCTGTGTCTTTGGTGGTGGTTTGACATAAATATGTGCTATGTTTTCGCCGTAAAACATTTTAGAAATCTGACTTGCTGGCTAGATGAACAAGGTGTTTATCTTTCATTTGAGCTATTGGACTTGTCCATGCACAACGTTCCGGCTGAACGTGGGAGGGGTCGTTCCCATAAAAGGGAACCCCCCATATATCCACATAATTGTCCTGCCTCATGATGCCATCTATTTGGTGAAGTGCACCAGTCCCTCCTGCTGCAAAGCACTCCCACAACATGATGCTGCCACCCCCGTGCTTCACAGTTGGGATGGTGGTCTTCAGCTTGCAAGCATCCCCCTTTTTCCTCCAAACATAATGGTCATTATTGCCAAACAGTTCTATTGTTGTTTCAACAGACCAGAGGACATTTCTCCAAAAAGTACGATCTTTTTCCACATGTGCAGTTGCAAACCGTAGTCTGGCTTTTTTTAATGGTGGTTCTGGAGCAGTGGCTTCTTCCTTGCTGAGCGGCCTTTCAGGTTATGTCGATATAGGCCTCGTTTTCCCGTGGATATAGATACTTGTACCGGTATTCTCCAGCATCTTCACAAGGTCCTTTGCTGTTGTTCTGGGATTGATTTGCACTTCTCACAAAAGCATGTTCATCTCCAGGAGACAGAACGCGTCTCCTTCCTGAGCAGTATGATGACTGCATGGTCCCATGGTGTTTAATTTTGCGTATTATCATTTGTGCAGATGAACGTGGTGCTTTCAGGCATTTGGAAATTGCTCCCAAGGATGAACCAGACTTGTGGAGGTCTACAATTTCTTGGCTGATTTATTTTGCTTTTCCCATGATGTCAAGCAAAGAGGCACTGAGTTGAAGGTAGGCATTGAAATAATTCCACAGGTACACCTCCAATTGACTCAAATGATGTCAATTAGCCTATCAGAAACTTCTAAAGCCATGACATCATTTTCTGGAATATTCCAAGCTGTTTAAAGGCACAGTCAACTTATTGTATGTAAACTTCTGACCCACTGGAATTGTGATACAGTGAATTAATTGAAATAATCTGTCTGTAAACAATTGCTGGAAAAATGTACTTGTGTCATGCACAAAGTAGATGTCCTAACCAACTTGCCAAAACTATAGTTTGTTAACAAGAAATTTGTGGAGTTGTTGAAAAACAAGTTTTAATGACTCCAACCTAAGTGTCTGTAAACTTCCAACTTCAACTGTATATTACTATTTTATATCAATTGAAAGCTTAAATTCTTGTTAATCTAACTGCACTGTCCGATTTACAGTAGCTATTACAGCGAATGCCATGCATACCATGCGATTGTTTGACGACAACACCCCACAAAATATTTTTCCCCCGGCACAGGTTTCATAATTCACAAATAGTGATCTGATCTGTGTCCCTGTACTAAAACGGGTATTTCTTAGTTTTGGAACCTTGAACAGACTGCTGACACCCTGTGGAAGGAATTGCAACCAGGGAGCTAATTTTCAAAATGACCTCATAGTTGCCATTCTAAGAGGATGGTCTCTCTCATAAACAATTCTGGTTGGTTTTTCTTTGGATTTTCTCCTACGATATCTATTGTTATATTATCCTACATTATTTTAACATTAATACAAATTTCAAAGTGTTTTCTTTCAAATGGTACCAATTATATGCATATCCTGGCTTCAGGGCCTGGGCAACAGGCAATTTACTTTGAGCACGTCATTCAGACAGTAAATGGAGTAGGGGTCTAGCCCTAATAGCCAATGTGCCCACTCTGGTCTTGGCATGTGTGCTCTAGCCAACAGCTCACAGATACAGTGCGGGTTGGCTAGTCTACATGAGATTCTGTATGGATAAGAGCAAGATTCTTTTCATTTGTCAAACTAAAAACAAAGCATCACCAGAATAAGACACTTGATATTTATTGGAAAGGAACATCAAGCTCATCATCTTGCATTTTCACCACCCTGTGAAGTTCATCATAACTTCTTTTTTATTTTTTTACCTTTATTTTACTAGGCAAGCCAGTTAAGAACAAATTCTTATTTTCAATGACGGCCTAGGAACAGTGGGTTAACTGCCTGTTCAGGGGCAGAATGACAGATTTGTACCTTGTCAGCTCGGGATTCAAACTTGCAACCTTTCGGTTACTAGTCCAATGCTCTAACCACTAGGCTACGCTGCCGCCTATAGCCTAATAAACTGCATGCTTTCCTGAGTCGTACTGGGAAGACCACACAACATATCGAGTGACGCCAAGTTTAATTCGATATGATGGTTATTATATCAATATTTGCTAATCAAGGCATTTCCACCAACCATTTATCACATGATACATTTTACAGACAAAAGATTCCACCAAAATGTCTACAATTTTACCAACATTTCCTATTTCAGCCTGGTCGTGACTTTCTTCATGCGTCAAGTAATTCTTCCTCATTAAATGGTTGGATTGAAACATGGTTAGTGACTCACCTGTTGGAGTAGTGTAGTGATCTGTTCTGAATGTCTCTGTAGTGCCCAATGTGGTGAGACTCTTATCCCTCTCAGCATGGGGTTCACCTCTCTCAGGGAATACATCCCTCACCAGACAGGACCTCCAAACCCTCAACTAGCACCGTCTATAGACCAGAAACCCCCAAATAGCACAGTCTATAGATCACCAAACCCTCAACTAGCACTTTCTACATAGACCTCCAAGCACTTTCTACATAGACCTCCAAGCACATTCTACATAGACCTCCAAGCACCTTCTACATAGACCTCCAAGCACTTTCTACATAGACCTCCAAGCACTTTCTACATAGACCTCCAAGCACTTTCTACATAGACAGAAAAAAAGTAGTCTCTTTCTTTCAATGTTCACCCCAAAACCCTCAACTAGTCGGTGTTGACCTCCAAGGACTCAAGTAGCACTGGCTATATTCCAAATCCTCAATTGTCTAGAACCATTTATACAAGCTGAAACTTGGGAGCACAGTGTTAAGTTTCTGTATAATGTTTTATTTTCAAGTTTAATTTTTCACATTAGGATTGAGACAGATGCATACAGTCCTGGAAATAATACATAAACCAAGCTCCTTCAGTTAGTTTCAGCTGCAACATAACAATTTCATGACACCTTGTTTGGAATGATTAATAATGTTCTGGGTATTTGTAATTCTCAGCTACATTTTTACACACCTCAGACACAGCACAGGGGATAGGTTAGAGCTATCCCAATTCTGGACTTTGGTTGTGCGTCTCGGGTCTGTGAGCTTGGACTGGACAGGGTCATATGACAGACTGAGGCTAACCAACCAGCCAGACAAATGTTGAATTTTCTGAAAATAATTACCAAGAAGTACAAAAACTGTAAATGTAAAATAATAATTTTCCCCAAATGAATAGTGAATTTTCCCGTATGCTCTCATATACACAGCAACATATGCACCATATTGCCCCACAGCGTATAGTGTTGTGGGCACACAGAAGGATGACATAGACAAATAGACAATAATTATCTGACAACATTTTCCAAGAAGACCAATGCCCCCTACTAACCACGGGTAAAATCCCCTCACAATGATCTCAATTGTGTTTTTAATACACAATGAAATTAAACAGACTACCACTTGGTAATCAGTAAACTCGCAGGTAAGTTTTGGTGGACTGCCATTACAATAATTTCACGGGAACCTGGAAAATGATGTATGTAGTGTGGATTGCCACTGAATGACAGCCCGGTTACCTGTTCAGGAGTCTTATGGCTTGGGGGTAAAAACTGTTGAGAAGCCTTTTTGTCCTAGACTTGGAACTCTGGTACCACTTGCCATGCAGTAGTAGAAAGAACAGTCCATGACTGGGGTGGCTGGGGACTTTGATCATTTATAGGGCCTTCCTCTGACACCGCCTGGTGTCAGTCCCATAACAAATGCTTTTCCAACGGTCTTGAAGGAGTTCCCACAAACGCTGGGCACTTGTTGGCTGCTTTTCCTTCACTCTGTGGTCCGACTTATCCCAAACCATCTCAATTTGGTTGAGGTCAGGGGATTTTGGAGGCCAGGTCATCTGATGCAGCACTCCATCAAATCAAATCAAATCAAATCGAATTTTATTTATATAGCCCTTCGTACATCAGCTGATATCTCAAAGTGCTGTACAGAAACCCAGCCTAAAACCCCAAACAGCAAGCAATGCAGGTGTAGAAGCACGGTGGCTACGAAAAACTCCCTAGAAAGGCCAAAACCTAGGAAGAAACCTAGAGAGGAACCAGGCTATGTGGGGTGGCCAGTCCTCTTCTGGCTGTGCCGGGTGGAGATTATAACAGAACATGGCCAAGATGTTCAAATGTTCATAGATGACCAGCATGGTTGAATAATAACAAGGCAGAACAGTTGAAACTGGAGCAGCAACACAGTCAGGTGGACTGGGGACAGCAAGGAGTCATCATGTCAGGTCGTCCTGGGGCACGGTCCTTGGGCACAGGTCCTCCGAGAGAGAGAAAAGAAAGAGAGAATTAGAGAGAGCATATGTGGGGTGGCCAGTCCTCTTCTGGCTGTGCCGGGTGGAGATTATAACAGAACATGGCCAAGATGTTCAAATGTTCATAAATGACCAGCATGGTCAAATAATAGTAAGGCAGAACAGTTGAAACTGGAGCAGCAGCATGGCCAGGTGGACTGGGGACAGCAAGGAGTCATCATGTCAGGTAGTCCTGGGGCATGGTCCTAGGGCTCAGGTCAGCTGAAACTGGAGCAGCAGCATGGCCAGGTGGACTGGGGACAGCAAGGAGCCATCATGTCAGGTAGTCCTGGGGCATGGTCCTAGGGCTCAGGTCCTCCGAGAGAGAGAAAGAAAGAAGGAGAGAATTAGAGAACGCACACTTAGATTCACACAGGACACATAGGACAGGAGAAGTACTCCAGATATAACAAACTGACCCTAGCCCCCCGACACAAACTACTGCAGTATAAATACTGGAGGCTGAGACAGGAGGGGTCAGGAGACACTGTGGCCCCATCTGAGGACACCCCCGGACAGGGCCAAACAGGAAGGATATAACCCCACCCACTTTGCCAAAGCACAGCCCCCACACCACTAGAGGGATATCTTCAACCACCAACTTACCATCCTGACACTCTCCTTCTTGGTAAAATAGCCCTTACACAGCCTGGAGGTGTGTTGGGTCATTGTCCTGTTGAAGAACAAATGATAGTCCCACTAAGCCCAACCAGATGGGATGGCGTATCGCTGAAGAATGCTGTGGTAGCCATGCTGGTTAAGTAAATAAATCACAGACAGCATCACCAGCAAAGCACCCCCACACCATAACACCTCCTGCTCCATGCTTTACGGTGGGAAATACACGTGGAGATCATCCGTTCACCCTCACCGCGTCTCACAAAGACACAGCGGTTGGAACCAAAAGTCTCCAATTTGGACTCCAGACCAAAGGACAAATTTCCAACAGTATAATGTCAATTGCTCGTGTTTCTTGGCCCAAGCAAGTCTCTTCTGCTTATTTGTGTCCTTTAGTAGGGATTTCTTTGCAGCAATTCGACCATGAGAGCCTGATTTACAGTGTCCTCTGAAGATTTAATGTTGAGATGTGTCTGTTACTTGAACTCTGTGAAGCATTTATTTGGGCTGCAATTTCTGAGGCTGGTAATTCTAATGAACTTAACCTCTGCAGCAGAAGTAACTCTGGGTCTTCCTTTCCTGTGGCGGTCCTCATGAGGGCCAGTTTCATCATAGCGCTTGATGGTTTTTGCGACTGCAAAGTTCTTGAAATGTTACGTAGTGACTGATCTTCATGTCTTAAAGTAATGATGGACTGTTGTTTCTCTTTGCTTATTTGAGCTGTTCTTGCCATAATATGGACTTGATCTTTTACCAAATAGGGCAATTTTCTGTGCACCCCCCTACCTTGTCACAACATAAATGATTGGCTCAAACGCATTAAGAAGGAAAGAAATTCCACAGCTTGTCTTTTAAGAAGGCACATCTGCACATCTTGAAATGCATTCCAGGTGACTACCTAATGGAGCTCTTTGAGAGAATGCCAAGAGTGTGCAAAGCTGTCATCAAGGCAAAAGGTGGCTATGAAGAATCTCAAATATACTGTATTTAGATTTGTTTAAAAACCTTTTAAGGTTACATATTTTTTTTCAATTTTCACCTAAAATGACATACCCAAATCTAATTTGCCTGTAGGTCAGGCCCTGAAGCAAGGATATGCTTTGTCATTATGTGTTATTGTGTGTAGATTGCTGAGATTTTTATTTATTTAATCATTTTCAGAAGAAGGCTGTAACGTAACAAAATGTGTGACAAAGTCAAGGGGTCTGAAACCTTTCCGAAGGCACTGTATATATACTGTACAAAAATATAAATGCAACATGTAAAGTGCTGGTCCCATGCTTCATGAGCTGAAATAAAAGATCCCAGAAATTTTCCATATGATCAGAAAGCTTATTTCTCACCCAAAAATGACATCCCTGTTATTGAGCATTTCTCCTTTGCCAAGATAATCCATCCACCTGACAGGTGTAGTATATCAAGAAGCTGATTAAACAGCATGATCATTACACAGCTGCTCCTTGTGCTGGGGACAATAAAAAACCACTCTAAAACATGCCGTTTTTTCACACAACACAATGCCACATACAGTGGGGAGAACAAGTATTTGATACACTGCCAATTTTGCAGGTTTTCCTACCTACAAAGCGTGTAGAGGTCTGTAATATTTTAATATAGGTACACTTCAACTGTGAGAGACAGAAATCCAGAAAATCACATTGTATGATTTTTAGTAATTAATTAGCATTTTATTGCATGAAATAAGTATTTGATCACCTACCAACCAGTAAGAATTCCGGCTCGCACAGACCTGTTAGTTTTTCTTTAAGAAGCCCTCCTCTTCTCCACTCATTACCTGTATTAACTGCACCTGTTTGAACTCGTTACCTGTATAAAAGACACCTGTCCACACACTCAATCAAACAGACTCCAACCACTCCACAATGACCAAGACCAGAGAGCTGTGTAAGGACATCAGGGATAAAATTGTAGACCTGCACAAGGCTGGGATGGGCTACAGGACAATAGGCAAGCAGCTTGGTGTAAAGGCAACAACTGTTGGCACAATTATTAGAAAATGGAAGAAGTTCAAGATAACGGTCAATCACCCTCGGTCTGGGGCTCCATGAAAGATCTCACCTCGTGGGGCATCAATGATCATGAGGAAGGTGAGGGATCAGCCCAGAACTACACGGCAGGACCTGGTCAATGACCTGAAGAGAGCTGGGACCACAGTCTCAAAGAAAACCATTAGTAACACACTACGCCGTCATTAATTAAAATCCTGCACCGCACGCAATGTCCCCCTGCTCAAGCCAGCGCATGTCCCGTCTGAAGTTTGCCAATGACCATCTGGATGATCCAGAGGAGGAATGGCAGAAGGTCATGTGGTCTGATGAGACAAAAATAGAGATTTTTGGTCTAAACTCTACTCGCCGTGTTTGGAGGAAGAAGAAGGATGAGTACAACCCCTAGAACACCATCCCAACCGTGAAGCATGGAGGTGGAAACATCATTCTTTGGGGATGCTTTTCTGCAATGGGGACAGGACGACTGCACCGTATTGAGGGGAGGATGGATGGGGCCATGTATCGCGAGATCTTGGTCAACAACCTCCTTCCCTTCGTAAGAGCATTGAAGATGGGTCGTGGCTGGGTCTTCCAGCATGACAATGACCCGAAACACACAGCCAGGGCAACTAAGGAGTGGCTCCGTAAGAAGTATCTCAAGGTCCTGGAGTGTCCTAGCCAGTCTCCAGACCTGAACCCAATAGAACATCTTTGGAGGGAGCTGAAAGTCCGTATATCCCAGCGACAGCCCTGAAACCTGAAGGATCTGGAGAAGGTCTGTATGGAGGAGTGGGCCAAAATCCCTGCTGCAGTGTGTGCAAACCTGGTCAAGAACTACAGGAAACGTATGATCTCTGTAATTCTAAACAAAGGTTTCTGTACCAAATATTAAGTTCTGCTTTTCTGATGTATCAAATACTTATGTCATGCAATAAAATGCAAATGAATTACTTGAAAATCATACAATGTGATTTTCTGGATTTTTGTTTTAGATTCCATCTCTCACAGTTGAAGTGTACCTATGATAACAATTATAGACCTCTACATGCTTTGTAAGTAGGACAACCTGCAAAATCGGCAGTGTATCAAAAACTTGTTCTCCCCACTGTATGTCTCAAGTTCTGAGGGAGCGTGCAACTGGCATGCTGACTGCAGGAATGTCCACCAGACTGTTGCCAGTTAATTTAATGGTAATTCCTCTACCATAAGCCGTCTCCAACTTAATTTTAGAGAATTTGGCAGTACGTCCAACCAGCCTCTCAACCGCAGACCACGTGTAACCACGCCAGCCCAGGACCTCCATATCCATCTTCTTCATCTGAGACCAGCCACCTGGACAGCTGATAAAACCTAGGAGTATTTATGTTTGTAATGAAGCCTTTTTGTTTGGGGAAAATTCCTTCTGATTGTCTGGGCCTGGCTTCCCAATGGGTGGGCCTATGCCCTCCCAGGCCCACCCATGGCTGCTCCCCTGCCCAGTCATGTGAAATCAATAGATTCGGGCTTAGTGAATTTATTCCAATTAACTGATTTCCTTAAATGAACTGTAACTCAGTAAAATCTTTGAAATTGTAACATGTTGCATTTATATTTTTGTTCATTATAGTTTATACTGTCCACTGTCAAACAAAATGTACAGTTGGCTTTGCAAACTATATCTGCTGGTGCCATTTATAGGCATCATTTTAATGTACAGTATATTTTATTTACGCCAAAAGCATGTGTATGTGTTATTTACACAAAGCTTGCTTTCATATTTTTTTTAAAGCCTTTAAAGGTAGTGGCATGGGATTAGTGTGGTGTGTGAAGAATACAATACTTTAACTTGTATGCAATACAAATCACATTGTTGTGGCAGCACCTCCTTTAAGAGTATGAATTAGGCTGTTTGAGAAGGTTAGAATACTAAGCAACCTGCATACACATTGTTTAAGGTACAATATACCAACATTACTGCTGTAGTAGGTCAAAGCTGTTTGCTGGAAAATCTTGGTAGAGTGGGCATTGTTTTTAGTAGAATTTCTAGAATGTATTGTTTCCTGAATTCCGTTAGGTTGAATATCCTGCATTATTTTATAAGATGCATAATAGAATGAGTCTCTGGTGACCTCTAACGGTGAGTGCACACAGTTCAATGCCCAAATCAGTTCACAGCACCTCATCTTTGCATGAAACTACTGAGACCATGGTCCTCATTAATTACATTAAATCTTTAAAAACATATATAGTGTAAGGAGCAGCAAGACATGTTTATCTGAAAATATCTGATGTTGTGTACAGACCGGGTGTAGAAGAGACGCCGAACAAGCATGATACTTCAACACCACTAGAGAGCAGTGTGTTATTACAGTAATATCCTGGAGTTCAATCAACCATCTCCATCTCTCAGGCATGCCTAAAGAACTCTGGGTTGTATGAACTCTGGGTTGTTATGTTAGTAGGTCACACCTAGTTACATGGGCAAGCATGAACACACACAACTGTGGTTACCATGACATTACCTTGGAAGCAGAGAGAGGGAGCAGGTTACAGAGAAACTACTAGCAAACTCATTCCTATGTTAAATTTCTGTGTGCTTTTTTGAGTCAATGTCATTTGCAGTAAGATGAGCAAATTACTGCACTCTTCTATATTGGAATGGCTGGACATTAAGACTATTTAGATTTTCCTCTGTGTTTTTTTGGTACTTGTCGACCTCCTGAAAAACAAAACTCCAAAGAATTTTCCTCCTGGACCTTGGTCATAGTCTTCGTTGGCAACATGTTTCAGTTTGATCCTGATAAGATACCCCTTCAGTTGGAAGAGGTGGGTTTACTAAATGCTAGCTCGAGTGCCAGTCTGTTAGTACTATCATCCAAACTCCTTGTCACACATTGTCATGACAAAAAATAGTTTGGCTTGTCAATGAGCAATGGTGTTGGTAAGAGCATAATCAGATCTGGGACCAGGCTAACTCAATGCTCTTTTTGAGTAAACAATGTGACAAACTGTTTTACTTATCATTATTCTTGTAGTGTGCAAAAGAATACGGAAAGATTTTCAGCCTTTGAATTCCTTCGGCAAACCATGGGCCAAAGTGGGTTGTCCTGAGTGGATAAGAGATGGTGAAAGAGGCCTTGGTCAACAATGGTGACAGTTTCGAGGATCAGCCCTCCCTTCCCTTATTTTAGACTGCCAATACTGCATACTATGATGATTCAATTGTGGTGTTAACAAAATTGCTGTTCTGTTATCCCCGGTCTACTCATACCAAAGGCAAAACATTTGACCTGGTGCCTATTTTAATATATAATAATAATATAATAATATGATATGCTTACAGTTCAAATGTTATTGTCCCCACAAGGAAATTTGTATACTTTTCAAAACAGATTTGAGTATACACTACACAGACATTGTTATTGTGAAGTTGACACTCGAGAAAAAGACACTACAGCGATAAATAATGTATTGATTTATATGGTGACAGATTCAGTTGAGATCAGGAGTCCTCGCACCAATAAATATTTTTGGGACAAAACTGTATACGCTATGGTTCTTACCCAGAAAAATGATTTCAGACTGAAGTTCAGTGTAAGGATATGGCTCACACACAAAAAAAATGATGTTTGTGGTGAGCCATGTTGCTTTTGTCCCATGCAGAAAAACCCTTCAACCCCCAGATGCTGATTAACAACAATGTCTCCAATGTTATCTGCTGTCTTGTGTTTGGTGACCGCTTTGAATACAGCAACAACCAATTTCAAACCCTCATGAAGACTATCAATGAGATGATGTATTTGGAAGGAGGCATTTGGGCTGAAGTAAGTCTCTCTCTCTCCTTTTTTGTTTCATTAATTCTTATTATATTATATTTAGAATAATCATTAAATATGACTGAACTAGACAGGCGTTCATATTAGAGTTGACCCTAGAAGAGGACTGGCAACCCCTCTGAGCTGGGTTCCTCTCTAAGTTTCTTTATAGATTCCTTCTTTCTAGAGTTTTTCCTGGCAACTGTGTTTCTGCTTCTGAGTTGATTGCTCTTTGGGGTTAAGGCTGGATATCTGTAAAGCAATTTGTCACAACAGCTGATATAAAAAAGAAACATGGATCACCACAGATAACACTGCTACTCCTACTGCTCTCTCTTCGTCCGCCCACGTGTTCTCGCACACCCCGAGAGCTTCTGGTCAGCGGGGTGGTGGCACCGGGATCCTCATCTCTCCCAAGTGGTCATTCTCTCTTTCTCCCCTTACCCATCTGTCTATCGCCTCCTTTGAATTTCATGCTGTCACAGTTACCAGCCCTTTCAAGCTTAACATCCTTATCATTTATCGCCCTCCAGGTCCCCTCGGAGAGTTCATCAATGAGCTTGATGCCTTGATAAGCTCCTTTCCTGAGGACGGCTCACCTCTCACAGTTCTGGGCGACTTTAACCTCCCCACGTCTACCTTTGACTCATTCCTCTCTGCCTCCTTCTTTCCACTCCTCTCCTCTTTTGACCTCACCCTCTCACCTTCCCCCCTACTCACAAGGCAGGCAATACGCTCGACCTCATCTTTACTAGATGCTGTTCTTCCACTAACCTCATTGCAACTCCCCTCCAAGTCTCCGACCACTACCTTGTATCCTTTTCCCTCTCGCTCTCATCCAACACTTCCCACACTGCCCCTACTCGGATGGTATCTCGCCGTCCCAACCTTCGCTCTCTCTCCCCCGCTACTCTCTCCTCTTCCATCCTATCATCTCTTCCCTCTGCTCAAACCTTCTCCAACCTATCTCCTGATTCTGTCTCCTCAACCCTCCTCTCCTGCCTTTCTGCATCCTTTGACTCTCTATGTCCCCTATCCTCCAGGCCGGCTCGGTCCTCCCCTCCCGCTCCGTGGCTCGACGACTCATTGCGAGCTCACAGAACAAGGCTCCGGGCAGCCGAGCGGAAATGGAGGAAAACTCGCCTCCCTGCGGACCTGGCATCCTTTCACTCCCTCCTCTCTACATTTTCCTCCTCTGTCTCTGCTGCTAAAGCCACTTTCTACCACTCTAAATTCCAAGCATCTGCCTCTAACCCTAGGAAGCTCTTTGCCACCTTCTCCTCCCTCCTGAATCCTCCTCCCCCCCCCCTCCTCCCTCTCTGCAGATGACTTCGTCAACCATTTTGAAAAGAAGGTCGACGACATCCGATCCTCGTTTGCTAAGTCAAACGACACCGCTGGTTCTGCTCACACTGCCCTACCCTGTGCTCTGACCTCTTTCTCCCCTCTCTCTCAGATGAAATCTTGCGTCTTGTGACGGCTGGCCGCCCAACAACCTGCCCGCTTGACCCTATCCCCTCCTCTCTTCTCCAGACCATTTCCGGAGACCTTCTCCCTTACCTCACCTCGCTCATCAACTCATCCCTGACTGCTGGCTACGTCCGTTCCGTCTTCAAGAGAGCGAGAGTTGCACCCCTTCTGAAAAAACCTACACTCGATCCCTCCGATGTCATCAATTACAGACCAGTATCCCTTCTTTCTTTTCTCTCCAAAACTCTTGAACGTGCCGTCCTTGGCCAGCTCTCCCGCTATCTTCCTCAGAATGACCTTCTTGATCCAAATCAGTCAGGTTTCAAGACTAGTCATTCAACTGAGACTGCTCTTCTCTGTATCACGGAGGCGCTCCGCACTGCTAAAGCTAACTCTCTCTCCTCTGCTCTCATTCTTCTAGACCTATCGGCTGCCTTCGATACTGTGAACCATCAGATCCTCCTCTCCACCCTCTCCGAGTTGGGCATCTCCGGCGCGGCCCACGCTTGGATTGCGTCCTACCTGACAGGTCGCTCCTACCAGGTGGCGTGGCGAGAATCTGTCTCCTCACCACGCGCTCTCACCACTGGTGTCCCCAGGGCTCGGTTCTAGGCCCTCTCCTATTCTCGCTATACACCAAGTCACTTGGCTCTGTCATAACCTCACATGGTCTCTCCTATCATTGCTATGCAGACGACACACAATTAATCTTCTCCTTTCCCCCTTCTGATGACCAGGTGGCGAATCACATCTCTGCATGTCTGGCAGACATATCAGTGTGGATGACGGATCACCACCTCAAGCTGAACCTCGGCAAGACGGAGCTGCTCTTCCTCCCGGGGAAGGACTGCCCGTTCCATGATCTCGCCATCACGGTTGACATCTCCATTGTGTCCTCCTCCCAGAGCGCTAAGAACCTTGGCGTGATCCTGGACAACACCCTGTCGTTCTCAACTAACATCAAGGCGGTGGCCCGTTCCTGTAGGTTCATGCTCTACAACATCCGCAGAGTACGACCCTGCCTCACACAGGAAGCGGCGCAGGTCCTAATCCAGGCACTTGTCATCTCCCGTCTGGATTACTGCAACTCGCTGTTGGCTGGGCTCCCTGCCTGTGCCATTAAACCCCTACAACTCATCCAGAACGCTGCAGCCCGTCTGGTGTTCAACCTTCCCAAGTTCTCTCACGTCACCCTGCTCCTCCGCTCTCTCCACTGGCTTCCAGTTGAAGCTCGCATCCGCTACAAGACCATGGTGCTTGCCTACGGAGCTGTGAGGGGAACGGCACCTCAGTACCTCCAGGCTCTGATCAGGCCCTACACCCAAACAAGGGCACTGCGTTCATCCACCTCTGGCCTGCTCGCCTCCCTACCACTGAGGAAGTACAGTTCCCGCTCAGCCCAGTCAAAACTGTTCGCTGCTCTGGCCCCCAATGGTGGAACAAACTCCCCACGACGCCAGGACAGCGGAGTCAATCACCACCTTCCGGAGACACCTGAAACCCCACCTCTTTAAGGAATACCTAGGATAGGATAAAGTAATCCTTCTCACCCCCCTTAAAAGATTTAGATGCACTATTGTAAAGTGGCTGTTCCACTGGATGTCATAAGGTGAATGCACCAATTTGTAAGTCGCTCTGGATAAGAGCGTCTGCTAAATGACTTAAATGTAAAATGTAAATGTAAAAAGGGCTTTATAAATACATGGAATTGAGTGATTGATTGTCTGTCCTCAGATGTATAACATGATGCCGTGGGTCATGCATCGGGTTCCTGGTCCTCACAGAAGCATCTTCTCTGGCTGGGAGGAGGTCATCTCCTTCATCAAGATCAGGATTCAGGAGCACAAGCACAACGACCCCTCGTCCCCAAGAGACTTCATTGACTGCTTCCTCAACGAGAAAGAGAAGACGATGGGGATGATGATGATGATGATCGTGATGATGCTGAGGATGATGATGATGATGACTATCACTAATGTAGTGGTAAAAAAAAGTAGTCGGGTAAACACGGATGCCGTTCGCAGTGAATATAGTAATTCTCCCGATAATTGTATTTATTTTTTATAATTGTATTTTAGAGTTTAGAAAATACACAAATGTACATATACAAAGATAGACATTTATCATTTGACAAACATAGATCCAGTAAACTAAATATGACATTGGCAGGGACTTAATGCCCAACCTTCAACATAGACAAAAAAGACGAATAAAGACAAAAAACACCACACACACACACACACACACACACACACACACACACACACACACACACACACACACACACACACACACACACACACACACACACACACACACACAATCAACTAGCATGATGACTTTCTTTGCATTGTCTTTTTATCTTTTATCCCTGATGTAGCCAAGGTGCAGGTAGAGATGGATGCAGTTGTTGGGTAGTCAAGGCAGCCCTCCATGGAAGACAGGGACAGCACGCCCTACACAGATGTAGTCATCCATGAGACACAGAAGATGGGGAATATCATACCGCTCAATGTATACAGCAAGGCCACTAAAGACACTGAGGTTGGAGGGTACACCATCCCTAAGGTCAGTCATCTCAGGGACCACTTACTGCAACACTCAAGGATTTGTTCCTCATAACTCAAATGCAACTCAATGTATAGTATGTTGTGTTGTGTTCTGTTTGTACATTTAGAAGCCTTAAATGTGGTAGGGAGTAGGGCCAATAGGGACACAAACTGATAGGGTCATTTATCATAGGGACTTAAAAGTATAGGGTTTATTCATTATTATACGACAGCATTGTTGAAAACTAGTTTCTAGAATGGACCTTAAAATCAGATAACGGGACAGTTGGAAAAGATATCGGGACACCTTGCAATCATCACGCAATATGCACCTACACATGCAGAACATAGTTGCTACAAAGTTACAGAAAGTTAAACCAACAACTACAAAAACTGAAATTGGGTATATTGTAAATGCAGATGCAATGAGGAAAAAACATTGATTGATTTGTTTTTGCCGAGACATATTTTTGGGGGGGAGCATCTGATGGCCTAAAGTGGTAAATGTTGAACATGAATTTCTCCCACCCCCCAATCACTAAATCTGTCAAATCATTCCACATGTTTCTAATTAGACAAGCTGTTTTCAACAACTGATTTTCTTTTTTTTTTTTTTTTGGGGGGTTGTCATATTGGCAGGTTTGCTATCAACAAACTATTTAGCTAGCTTCTAGCCTAGTGTTTGATATGCAATCCTATCTCCTCGTAATTAACAGTCAGTGTTGATAAGTGTCCTGACGAGAAGGCACACTTTTCTAGCTACAGTGCCTTGAAAATGTATTCATCCCCCTTGGCGTTTTTTCCTACTTTGTGGTGTTACAACCTGTAATTTAAATGGATTTAAAAAATGGATTAAAAAATTACTTATTTTTAAAATTAAAAACGGAAAAGTGATCCGTGCATATGTATTCACCCCCATTCATATGAAGCCCCTAAATAAGATCTGGTGCAACCAATTACATTCAGAAGCCACATAATAAGTTAAATAAAGTCCACCTGTGTGCAATCTAAGTGTCACATGATCTGTCACATGATCTCAGTATATATACACCTGTTCTGAAAGGCCCCAGAGTCTGAAACACCACCAAGCAAGTTGCACCATGAAGACCAAGGAGATCTCCAAACAGGTCAGGGACGAAGTTGTGTAGAAGTACAGATCAGGGTTGGGTTATAAAAAAATATCAGAAACTTTGAACATCCCACGGAGCATCATTAAATCCATTATTCAAAAATTGAAAGAATATAGCACCACAACAAACCTGCCAAGAGAGGTCCGCCCACCAAAACTCACAGACCAGGCCAGGAGGGCATTAATCAGAGAGGGAACAAAGAGACCAAAGATAACCCTGAAGGAGCTGCAAGGACCACAGCGAAGATTGGAGTATCTGTCCATAGGACCACCTTAAGCTGTACTGTCCCCAGAGCTGGGCTGTACGGAAGAGTGGCCAAAAAAAGCCATTGCTTAAAGAAAAAAATAAGCAAACATGTTTGGGGTTTGCTAAAAGGCATGTGCGAGACTCCCCAAACATATGGAAGAAGGAACTCTGTTCAGATGAGACTAAAATTGAGCTTTTTGGCCATCAAGGATAATGCTATGTCTGGCTGAAACCCAACACCTCTCATCTCCCTGAGAACACCATCCGCAGCATCATGCTGTGGGGAGGTCTTTCATCGGCAGGGTCTGGGAAACTGGTCAGAATTGAATGAATGATGGATGGCGCTAAATACAGAGAAATTCTTGAGGGAAACCTGTTTCAGTCTTCCAGAGATTTGAGACTGGGATGGAGGTTCACCTTCCAGCAGGACAATGACCCTAAGCATACTGCTAAAGCAACACTTGAGTGGTTTAAGGGGAAATATTTTAACGTCTTGGAATGGCCTAGTCAAAGCCCAGACCTCAATCCAATTGAGAATCTGTGGTATGACTTAAAGATGGCTGTACACCAGCAGAACCCATCCAACTTGAAGGAGCAAGAGCAGTTTGTCTTGAAGAACGGGCAAAAATCCCAGTGGCTGGATGTGCCAAGCTTATAGAGACATACCCCAAGAGACTTGAAGCTGTAATTGCTGCAAAAGGTGGCTCTACAAAGTATCGACTTTGGGCGGGGTGTATAGATATGCACGCTCAAGTTCTGTTTTTTTGTCTTATTTCTTGTTTGTTTCACAGTAAAAAAGAAATTGCATCTACAAAGTGGTAGGCATGTTGTGTAAATCAATTGATACAAACCCTCCAGAAACCTATTTTAAATCCAGGTTGTAAGGCAACAAAATTTGAAAAAATGCCAAGGAGGGTGAATACTTTCGCAAGCCACTGCATGCCAGGCAAAATCGGCATTATCAGCTCATTGTTATGGATGTATCCAAATTAATGTCAATAGAAAATGGCTACTGTGTTCTTATTTTTGCTGCAGAGATTGTGACTGTGTTATCTGTAGCTAGCTAGAAAATAACATTTCCAGTGAGCATGGCAATGGAACATAAAGAACAAACAACTGGGTTGCATCCATAAATATAGAACTAATCGAATGAACGACTGGATCGCGGGTCTATGGCAAACCAAAAGTTGAGAAAGTATGAATTTGCTTATATAAAGGAAACTATCAACGGAAATGTGCTTAGTCTTGTTTTCTTTAGAAACTGTGGTATAAGCAGGATAAACAGCTTAAACAAACGCAACGCAAAAAACGTTGCTTTTATTTTGACTGCAGAGTTTGTGTGTCACGTGCTGACCTTAATTCTTTTGTTATGTTTTAGTTTTAGTATGGTCAGGGAGTGAGTTGGGTGGGTTGTCTATGTTCCGTTTTCTATGTTGTGTTTTGCGTTTGGCCTGGTATGATTCTCAGAGGCAGGTGTCGTTAGTTGTCTCTGAGAATCATACTTAGGTACCCCTTTCCCACTTGTGTTTGGTGGGTGATTATTTTCTGTTATGTGTTTGTCACCTTTCAGAACCGTTTTGTTTCTCCTTTGTTATTTTGTTTATTGTTCTCAGTTTAATAAATATATGATGAACACTTACTGAAAGATTAGTGGAATCTGTGTGGGTAGCTGGACATGTAGGATGACTGACAGTGAAGGTGAACACGTGTCAGGTGACAGAGGAATGGATGAGACTGAGGCAGGAATTCCTTTAACCATAAAGTGGTATATTTACTGAGTAGTCTGTGCTGCATCACAAAGGAAACAAATAACATGTATCCAATCAAATTCATAATCAAAGATCAAATCATATCATTCATTATTAACATAATTTAGGGAATTCAACAGTCCAGTTCATTAAGAAGTCAATAGTAATCATCCGTGAGTCATTTAGGCTCGTAACTATTTATCATAAATCATGAAAGAATACAAACAGGGAATGGTTATACAATCTATTATCCCCATTATCAAAGTCAATCAGTTAGCAAACAATGACGTTTCTCATTTCACTCTTTCAATTGTCTTCATGTGTACATAGAATTAATTTCAATACACATGAACCATATCGATTGCATAATTGGCCTATGAGGATCCGTAGGGCCGTGATCATTGACAATTCACATTACACAATGTTGAAGCGTGCGCTCCAGGCCGCGCTCCGCGGTAATAACTATTAACAGTAACTGAATGGCCCACTCTCCCGATCGCCACAGATAATTCAGATGAAAGGTAAGAGTCGGTGGATTTACGTGGATTCATGGACGCACAGAACTTCTGGATCAGATGGAGTTAAGGAAGAGAAAGCAGCTAGATCAGGCGATGGCAATTTCCTCTTTTTATGGAGTTGAGATCTGTCGGACATTTCCACCTGACCTAATTAAAGCGCCCCTGGCCCAGCTGAGTAAATGGCAATGAATTAAAGGATTATTCCACCAACTCCATGGGCCTTTTCTATACTTACCACGCTGCGCTTTGGTCCTCCGATCCTTCCTACTCCTCCTCGTCAGAGGAGGAAGAAGACCGTCACATTGTGACAATGTAGCCATAACCACTGAGGATGGCAAAGGAAAAATCTATTTGATTTATTCGGATCCCCATTAGCCAACGCCAATGGCAAGAGTTAGTCTTACTGGGGTCCAACACATAACGAAAAATATGTTACAAACCGAAGACTTTACTATTTACATCCATTTAAAAACATGAACATGTAGTGTGTGTGTGTGTGTGTGTGTGTGTGTGTGTGTGTGTGTGTGTGTGTGTGTGTGTGTGTGTGTGTGTGTGTGTGTGTGTGTGTGTGTGTGTGTGTGTGTGTGTGTGCGCATCTATCAGTTACACATAAATGTCAGTGCATGCACACAACAAGTAGGTCACATGGGGGAGAGGCGTTGTGCAGTGAGGTGTTGCTTTATTTGCTTTTTAAACCAGTTTTGCTGTTCACTTGCGCTACATAAAATGGCAGGGACTTCCATGCACTCTTGGCTCAACATAATACTGTACTTTTCCTTGAATTTAATCTGGACCTGGGGACTGTGAAATGTCCCATGGGGGCATGTCTGGTGGGATAAGTGTGTGTGTGTCAGTGCTGTGTGTAAGTTGACTATGCAAACTATTTTGAATTTCAAACACATGAATGTTTCTTATAAAACCAAGAAGTGATGTATTCAGTCTTTCCTCAACTCTTAGCCAAGAGAGACTGGCATGAATAATATTAACATTAGCATTCTCATTACATTGACGAGCAAGACGTGCAGCTTAACTAGATATTTCTTTGCAGCACTTGACCCTATGACTGGACAATAATCAAGATAAGATAAAACTAGAGTCTGCAGGACTTACTTTGTGGAATGTAGTGTCAAAAAAGCAGAGCATCTCTTTATTACGGACAGACTACTCCCCATCTTTACAACCATTGAATCTAGATTTTTCAACATGACAGTTTACAATCTAAGGTAATCCCAAGTAATTTAGTCTCCTCAACTTGTTCAACAGCCACACCACTCATTACCAGATTCAGCTGAGTTGTAGAACTTAAACCATGATTTGTACCAAATACAATCCTCTTAGTTTTACATATGTTCAGGACCAGTTTATTACTGGCCACCCATTCCAAAACAGACTGCAACTCTTTGTTAAGGATTTCAGTGACTACATTAGCTGCGGTTGCTGATGTGAATATGATTGAATCATCAGCATACATGGACACACATGCTTTCTTTAAAACCAGTGGCAGGTCATTGGTAAAAATAGAAAAGAGTAGAGCGCCTAGAGAACTGCCTTGTGGTGCACCACACTTTACATGTTTGACATTAGAGTAGCTTCCATTAAAGAAACATCTCTGAGTTACACTACCGTTCAAAAGTTTGGGGTCACTTAGAAATGTCCTTGTTTCTGAAAGAAAAGCACATTTTTGTCCATTAAAATAACATCAAATTGATCAGAAATACAGTGTCGACATCGTTAATGTTGTAAATGACTATTGTAGCTGGGAAGGGCAGATTTTTTTATGGAATATCTACATAGGCGTACAGAGGCGCATTATCAGCAACCATCACTCCTATGTTCCAATGGAACGTTGTGTTAGCTAATCCAAGGCTCAAAATGGCCAGAAACAAATAACTTTCTTCTGAAACTCGTCAGTCTGTTCTTGTTCTGAGAAATGAAGGCAATTCCATGCGAGAAGAGAGTAGTACACAGCGTTGTACGAGATCTTCAGCTTCTTGGCAAATTCACACCTTAATTTCAAACATACATTTCTCAGAACAAGAATGATGCTCCAGATTCTCAACTAGTCTAAAGAAGGCCAATTTATTGCTTATTTAATCAGGACATCAGTCTTCAGCTGTGCTAACATAATTGCAAAAGGGTTTTATAATAGTGTTAGTGTTATTTAAGTGTTATTTCATAGTTTTGATGTCTTCACTATTATTCTACAATGTAGAAAATAGTAAAAATAAAGAAAAAACAATTGAATGAGTAGGTGTACTAAAGCTTTTGACCGGTGGCGTATGTCTTCTCAACAACAGATTATGGTCAATAATATCAAAGGCTGCACTGAAATCTATTAGTACAGCTCCCACAATCTTCTTATTATCAATGTATTTCAACCAATCATCAGTCATTTCTGTCAGTGCCGTACATGTTGAGTACCCTTTTCTATAAGCATGCTGAAAGTCTGTTGTTAATTTGTTTACAGTGAAATATCATTGTACAGTATTTGATCAAATGTTTTTTTTTTCAACAGTTTGCTATGAGCTGGCAGCAATCTGATAGGTCTGCTGTTAGAACCGGTAAAGGCCGCTTTACCTCTCTTGGGTAACGGAATGACTCTGGCTTCCCTCCAGGCCGGAGGAAAAATACTTTCCTCTGGGCTCAGATTAAAGATACTGTATGACATATCGGAGTGGCTATAGAGTCAGCTACCATCCTCAGTAGCTCTCCATCTAAGTTGTCAATGCCAGGAGGGTTCTAATTATTGATTAATAATAATCATTTCCCCACCTCTCCCACACTATAACTTTACAAAATTCAAACTTACAATGATTTTCTTTCCTATTTGTATTTATTTTTCTGCATGAGTAGGATGGCTCACTGTTTATTGATGGCATTTCCTGACTAAGTTTGCCAATGAAGTAATCATAAAAATAACTGGCAGAATCAAATGGTTTTGTGATTGTTACAGTTTTCTTGCGATGAAGGAGAGGAGGACCAAAAAGTGGTAATTTTGATACATGTTTAATAAACACAAACAATACAAAACAAGAAACGTGAAACCATAAACAGCCTATCTGGTGCAAACAAACACAGAGACAGGAACAATCACCCACTAAACGCTCAAAGAATATGGCTGCCTAAATATGGTTCCCGACGATAAACAACGATAAACACCTGCCTCTAATTGAGAACCACTTCAGGCAACCATAGACTTTTCTAGACAACCCCACTATACCACAATCCTAATACCTACAAAACCCCAAGACAAAACAAACCACATAATTAACCCATGTCACACCCTGGCCTGACCAAAATAATAAAGAAAACACAAAATACTAAGACCAGGGCGTGACAGTGATTAATAAGCCATCTGATTCGATGAAAGATGGAGTTGAATTTGTCTTTCTGCCCATAATTTAAAGTACTCCATTGTTTTTTTTATCTTCATAAAACAGATTCTTCTTCTTTTTGTTTGAGTTTAGTCACATCATTTCTCAACTTGCAGTAAGTCAGCCAGCCAGATGTGCAGTCAGACTTATTAGCCACTCATTTTGCCCCATTTCTTTCAACCATGCAGTTTTTCAATTCCTCATCAATCCATGGAGCCTTAACAGTTCTAACAGTCAGTTTCTTAACAGGGACATTTTTTTATCAATAACTGGAAGAAGCAATTTCATAAATTCATCAAGTGCAGCATCTGGATGCTCCTTATTAATCACATCACACCTGAGCTGTATTGCATGCAAAAAAAGTGACAAATGTTATTATTTTATACTAGTTAAATTTCTCAGAGAAAGAGATTTGGTTTAACAAGTAATATATTTGTTAAGATAGGTGTCAAAATGATTGGATCCCCAGTTTTCAATACTCCAGCACCCTTCCCTTGTGAGGATAACAACCCTGAGCCTTTTTCTGAAATGTTTTATGAGACATTGGAAGAGATCCTAAACCATTCCTCCATATAGAATCTTTCCAGATACTTGATATCCTTTGTCTGTGCTTATGGACTGCCCTTTTCAATTCAAACCACAGGTTTTCAACAGGGTTCAAGTTCGGAGACTGAGATGCCATTGCAAAATGTTGATTTTGTGGTCATCTAACCATTTCTTTGTGGATTTTGATGTGTGCTTGGGGTTATTGTATTGCTGGAAGATCTGCTTGTGGACAAGTGTCAATGTCATGGCAGAGGCAACCAGTTTTGTGGCTGAAATGTCCTGGAACTTGATAAGGTTCATGATGCCGTTGACAGATGCCATTGACCTTAACAAAGGCCACAGAACGAGTGGAAGCAAATTCGCAGGGTTTTATCCATATACTGTACCTTTGATGTGGAATTGTCCAATTCACTTCATTACATTTTTTGGCCCAGTATCGGGTTTCCTTTAGATGAGTCCTGTGACACTTGTGGGGATCATAGAGAAAAACACCATCACGTTTGTGAGAGTCTCATCTTTCCATAGATGGGTCAAATTAGTTTTTCCCCATTTCTTTCAACCATACAGTTTTTCAAAATATGGAGCCTTAACAGTTCTAACAGTCAGTTTCAGTGTGATGCATGTTGGTGCATGTTTATCAATCAGTGGAAGAAGCAATATCATAAATTAATAAAGTGCAGCATCAGGACTTTCCTTATTAATCACATCAGAACAACAAATATTTTTAACATCATCCACATAAGACTCACAGCAAAATATTTTCTATGATTTCTTATACGGTTCTTTCGGTCCAGCTTTTGGGACTTTGGCTTTTCTGAATATAGCCACTATATTGTGATCACTGCATCCAATGGGTACGGATACAGCTTTAGAACAAAGTTCTACAGTATTAGTAAAAATGTGATCAATACATGTGGATGATGTTGTTCCTGCAGTGTTTGTAAACATCCTGGTAGGTTGATTAATAACCTGAACCAGATTACAGGCACTGCTTACAGTGAGAAGCTTCCTCTTGAGTGGACAGCCTGATGAAAACCAGTCAATATTCAGATCCCAACTAAAGTAGACCTCTCTGTTTACATCACATACACTAGCAAGCATTTTACAAATATTATTTAGATCCTGACTGATAGCTCTTGGTGGCCTATAGCAAAACCCCAAAAGAAAAGGCTTTATATGTGTGAGGTGAACCTGCAACCACAACACTTCAATAACATTTGACATAAGATCTTCTCTGAACATTACAGGGATATGGCTCTGACTATATACAGCAACACCTCCCCATAAGAACAACCGACTGTGTAGAGTCTGTAAATATCAAACTAATTGAACAAACAACTGGTCGTGTCTCTAGCAACCAACAGATGAGAATGTATGAATTTGATTATACAAATATCAATATCAACAAAAATAAAGTATTTCTACCAGTAAATGTGTGCTTTCATATTTTTTTATTTAGCAAATGTGGTATTACAGGGATAAATACCTCTGTTCTGTGCATTGCCTTGGAAAAATGAACTCATCTGGGTCATCCATGATTTCCAAGGTAATGTACAGAACATCAGCATGAATCAATCCCTTACTTATCCACCTCATTTTCAAACGCTTTGAAAACATGGAAGCCAAACGTGGAAACTATGAATACAATTTACTCCACGCTGGTGCATTGTCATAGAAATCCCCGCATTGGCATGTTTCTGTCAGCTAATACATCATGACAAAATACACCATATTACTGTCCTGCTAATGTGCCTGGCTGGACCTTGTAGGCTAAACTGCTGAGAAAACCCCCATAACTGATCCAAATGGTTGCCCAATTAGGCAACCTAGATGCACTTATTTCGAAATGAATATATGTTCAAAACACCAGGCTTTTACGCTTCAATTGACATACGCAATTCACTGCAGTTTACTGCCTAGGCTAGCCCTTACAAAAAAAGATTGCCGTTTTCAAACTGCAGCAACTGCCGTCGACTGTGGTATTATGGACGCAGTAACTTTGCAGCATAGTGCAGTTATACTCTGCACATTTTTCCATAAGGGAGAGTTTTGCACTCACTTAAAAAAAACACATTCTTAATTGCATTGTGTTGTTGTAGCCTAGGCAGAACTCATTTCTTGTCCCTAAAAAACGGAAACAATATGGATTAGGCCTACGTTTTTAGACAAGAAAATTATTTTACAATGGGCTACAACAACATAGTGCAATGAGGAGTGAGTTATTGTTGTCAAGAGAATACGCAAGTATTGTCCATGGGCTGTACACTTCAGTGATGCAGGCTAATTTGAATAACCACTCACATGTCCTGTTTTGTTTCATTCCGAAATAACTGCATGCCAACAGCCTAGGCCTGATTATGCAACCATTTGGACCCGTTTAGGTCTCTTCTAGACCGATTAGAAGGTCCAGAAAGTTACATTATAATAATAATAATATAATATATGCCATTTAGCAGACGCTTTTATCCAAAGCGACTTACAGTCATGTGTGCATACATTCTACGTATGGGTGGTCCCGGGAATCGAACCCACTACCCTTGCGTTACAAGCGCCATGCTCTACCAACTGAGCTACAGAAGGACAATCACATCACAGTATTAAGATACAGTAGGCCTACTATTGAAAATAGAGGTTTCACTTTTCCTACACTATTTCCCATTCAGCAAGCAAGAGCAAGCGTGCACCTCTCTTCCAATAGGCTATTAGCAAGCTAAAATGTGTAATTGCGCAACAGAGCCATGAAGACAGACATGTAGATGTAGCCTATATCCGAAATTAGAAGCGTATGCTAAGCATATTAGCCCATCATTCATAAACTCAGTGCTAGGCTTAATACTGGAGTAACTATATCCAGTCAATTTACACAACGGGGAAAAAGTTCACGGTTAATCAGATAACAAAACAGTAGGTACAGTAGCCTACACTATGTGTACCGCGGATGCTGCCCCGAGTGCGCTCCTTCACAGTCCCTGGTCATGCAACTCGAAAAGATCCATACTGTGGAGCTGTACGTGACTGGGGACCACTGAGCGCAGTCTGGAGAAACGCACCACAGATCTGCCATTTGATAATCTTATTATCTTATTTTTCTTTAACTTTGACAGGTAAATATTTAGCTTATAACCCTAATATTTAGCTAACGAATGGCCTAATATCTAGCTAATATTTAGCTTCTTACTTCGGCTACAGATCACTAGCCTCTCTCATCGGTTCCCTTGCGCAACAGGCTATAGGCTATGCAAGCCTCTCGGCTATAGGGCAATCCACTTCTCGTGAAATCCCAGGAAAACCTATAGGCTACAAAGCTAAATAACATTTATTTATACTAGGTCTACCAGTCTATCCGGGGAAAGAAGTTGGCTTGCTCTTGCTAAGGTTAAACAGGCCTACAGCATAGAAAATGCATGTTGCACTGATGCATTGCAAATAGTTGCACAGGACATACAGGGATGATCACAGTGAAATAGAAGACCCAAAATAACTGACAACCATTAGACCAATGGCAATCACTTGCAAACCATTTGAGCAATGAGGCCATGACATGCTGTAAAATATGTGCAGGCCAAACAGTGTTTGTTGTTGAATTGCTACATTTAAATACAAGATACTACAATATTTTTCATTAGACCTACATTTATATTGAAGTATTAATTGCAGTTGTCACTATGACAATGAACACATCCTGAAAGCACTGAATGGTTTGAATCAATATCTGTGTGTTAGAAACCTCATGAATGGTCTTGTGTTACCACATTATTCATAGGCAGAAGTAGGATGCATTCATCAGCTGATTGACAGGTGTAGGAATGTAGAACTGTAAAACAATAAACTATCAACTTTCCTCTAGTGTGGATGCTCAACAAAGTTTTATAGTTATGTAGCCTATATTTTATCATTACATGTATCATTAGGCAATAGTTATTGGCTTGGTGGATGACCTGGGCCTTAATGAACTCTACTACAACACAACTAACATTATTAGCACAACAGAACTAGCCTACTAAGTTAGTAGGTCTCGCTAACGTTAGCGAACATGAAACAAATAAAAAATAAAATTACACATATACACTTACACTTGTTGACATGACTTTATAAATTGACTCTTTCAAATAATTTACTCTGGCAAGTTTGCCACTGGAGTGCTATAGTTTAGCAAATCCATCCGTCCAATCCATCACTTCCGTTGTTTGACTGTGCCCATAACAACATTCGAAAAAGAGTTAGATACCACAGCGTTGCTGAATACTCGTTTCTGATTGGCTAAAAGGGCATTCTAGAATGGCCATTAAAACCAGATAACAAGACAGTTGGACAGTCGGGAAAGATATCAGGACAGTTGGAAAATATATCAGGACACTTTGAAATCATGACACAATATGCACCTAAACATACCAGTACATTTGTGCTTGAGTATTGTTTTCTTTTACAACTGTGGTTTAAGTTGGATAAACACATCTGTAATTTACATTACCTTGGAAAAATGAACATCGCAAATGGACTCAGGAGCGTTGCCCATCATTTCCTAGGCACTGTACAGAATGTCTGCGTTTATCCCTTACAATTTCAACTATACATAAAGCTTTGTTGCCATTACACTGTGTACTAGTTGTATCTAATAAATAATACAGTGAGTTGATGAGATGATGTCTGTTTTGTTGTCCCCTCAGAACACCATGGTGTCTGTCCAGTCTGTCCTGTTTGATGAGTCAGAGTAGAAGACCCTTCACACCTTCAACCCTGCACACTTCCTGGATTAGGAGGGTAAGTTCAGGAAGAAAGACGCATTCCTTCCATTCTCTTTAGGTAATACTGTGCTACATTTATCCTACCGTTCTCTTGATGTAATATGGTACTACATCTCTTCCATGTCATTTGACCCCAGATTGGTGCCAAATGATGCTGCCCTACAGGAAATAGCACATGTACAACTCATCCTCCTTACATAGTAATACTTGACTCGGTTTAACTGAAGTTGAATCATTGACTTGTCTCTATAGCTAGAGTATGTTAGTGCTAGCATAGTTACTGTTCTATACTTTACACTGAGAGTTAGAGAAGGTGTTCTGTGATTGATTCTCCCCTCATCTAAGAGGGTGTGTCCTGGGGAGCAGCTGGCTAAGATGGAACTTTTCCTGTTCTTCACCTCCCTGCTGCAGAGTTTCACCTTCTCCTCTCCCCCAGGGGTGGAACCCAGCCTGGACTTTAAGATGGGGTCTACACACAGTTCCCAAGCCCTACCAGCTGTGTGCAACACTTCGATGAGCATTTTGCAGGGGTGTCAAACTCAATTCCCGGAGGGCCAAGTGTCTGCAGGTTTTCTCTCCTCCCTAAAGAAATTGATTATTAATTGATTACTAGAAACTCCCTTCACCTGGTTGTCTGACACAAATTGAAAGGAAATAACGAAAACCAAAGTGTAATTCTTTCATCACGCCAAAAAACTGAAAGGGCTACAGATGGAGAAAACACACTTATGAAATGATAGTAGTACTAATACAATTATGTAATGACACTGCATATACCACTAATAGCCTACATATCAAGGTCTCAAACCATGTTTTGTAGTCCTAGCTTGAACTTGATGAAGAAGGGAAGATTAGATTGATAATGCAGTAGTGTGTTTTAGACTTTCAATGTAAATCATGTACAGGTCAGCGGACAAATAAAAAAATATATACATGTATATACAGTATATTAATAAAACTTTTTGTGGAACTCAGTCAGTGTCTCAACTTACAGTTGAGAGTAAGAATAATAGAATACACAAGGGGTGAAATTTGGTTGTGAATCAGCACTCACAATTTGCCAATGTCAGCTAAAGATTTTTAGATTGGTAAGTTAATATAGGGGACAGCTATCTTAACATGTAGTAAGCATGGTCAAATTACTGACCGGGGTGGGGCCCATTGATCATCAGTTACCATATTAAAAGCTGCAAACATTTGCCTCCGCCCTATGGCAAAATGTGTATAATTGCATGAAATTAGCTAAATAAATTGCTAAATATTCTCTCAGCAAACTTGCTTTAAAATGACAAAATGTTCTCTACGCCCTATGGCAAAATGTGCAGAATTGCAGGAAAATATCTCTTGTTTTCCGAGAAAGATGTGTGTGTGTGTGTGTGTGTGTGTGTGGGAGGGGTGTTATGAGTTTAAATACACTAATCAGAATCCGAGGCAGGTTGGATAAAAGTCTGCAATGTTAATGTGGGCTAATTGTGGTCTCCTCCCTGCTGCCTTCAAGCTTGATTGAATTTAAGGCTTACAAGGTACTATTAATTGGATATCCATAATTAGTGTTAGACCACACTTCATATATTTTAATGAGTTTGGATAAATAATTGTCTGTTCTCAATGTCAAAGGGCAAAACAGTAAAGATGCTGTGAGTGAATATTATAATTTTAAAACATTGACATTACCAATTCCCAAACCATTTCAAATAAAAGCCTGTAAACCTAAAGCTGATTAAGAATTTAAAAAACTATTCTGTTTTGAACTGTTTTTGTGCAACTGATGGGGATGGGAACAAAATATCAGAACTCACTGCAGAGAGCAAAGTTAATTCTACACATTTTGCCATGGGATGTAAAGAATATGTTATAGTTTTAAAGCTAGCTTGCTGCAATTCTACACATTTTGCCATGGGGCGGAGAGGAAAAATAGCAGTTTTACAGCAAATTTCCTGCAGTTGTTAATAGGATATTTATGTAGGGGGTGCGTACTGGCGGCAGAGAAGTCAGGCGCAGACAGCAAAAACTGATTTACAACGGCGCAGTTTACTAAACAAAACCACCGTGAACAGAACAATAAATCAATGGGTAATCAAAACCCGGTACACACCAGCATAACGTGCACAAGCACTACAATAAACAATTCCGGACAAGAACATGGGCGGAAACAGAGGGTTAAATACACAACATTTAATGATGGAATTGAAACCAGGTGTGTGGGAAAACAAGACAAAACAAATGGAAAATGAAAGGTGGATCGGCGATGGGTAGAAGACCGGTGACGTAGACCGCCGAACGCCGCCCGAACAAGGAGAGGGACCGACTTCAGCGGAAGCTGTGACAGTAACCCCCCTTGATACACGGCGACACCGGCCTCGGGGACAACCCAGAAGGCGAGGCGCAGGGTGATCCGGACGAAGACGATGGAACTCCTGCAGCATTGAGGAGTTCGTCAACCGCCGAACGCCACCCGAACAAGGAGAGGGACCGATTTCGGCGGAAGTCGTGACCATTTATTACATTTTTTGGGAGGGGTAACACAATCAGAATGTCTTATCGGACAGCTAGATATACCTACCTTCTGGAAGCTAATAGACTGCATTTAGTTAAAATATTTTGCAATCAGAATATAATTTTAACTTGTGAAATCTCAACTCTGGAAATGTAAAATAAGGGAGAAATATAAATGTAATCAAGAAGAAACTGACAAGGACAACTTCTAGGTTGTTTTTGGTCTTTATTCTTGCTCAGTATTTTGGACACACTGGAAAACACAGACTGCAAGGAGAGGGGACTAAGTGGTGAGGAAAGACTTGATCAAAAGACTGGTGAAACTAGACCTTGTGCTTGATGTGAAGAGAATTTTCTTGCAACAATGGTACATGTAGAAATAGAATGAATAGAAAGGACTACTGTATTATGCTCTATTACTCATGAAATGTAATCTATGCATGGCATTTCTATATGTGACATTATGCAGCATCACTGTGCATTGCAGAAGTTACTGTTAAGTACACCATGATTTCCCCCAATGCATCTAACCATTAGAGGGAGCGTACAGTAAAGCAGTAGAATAGGAGAGACAACCCCCTTAGCTTTGAGGTCACCTTGGCAGCATGGTACACACCACACACACACAACAGCAGCAGCTCTTAGCCCTTAGTAGTGAGGTAATACAGAATGAAAGGCTTCAAATATCATTGGGTGCATTTGGGACGTTCCCATTGCTATACATAATATTATAAAATATATCAGAACTGTAAGCTCTTGCTGAGATTGATGATTGAAGTCACGGGGAGCATTTGGAAAGACACGGTACCCATAGAAGTTATTAATCCGAAATATGTAACACATGAAATAAAAATAAATTAGAAATGTGTGAAATATGCACATCTTCATCCTGTCTTTTTTTGTGTAATATAATTGCAGTTTCCATTCAACGAAATGACCTTGGTTTCACCAGTCGTGTTACAACGTCGAGAGAAAAAAATATTGTCTCACCCTCATATTGTACTTGGAACGTTATGATTTTGTTGAGATCACATCTTGCTCATAGCACGTAGAAATGTATCTGGACAATGAAGAGGATAGGAGCTCAATTGAATTGATATTCACTGCACTTCAACCACTACACTGTACATTTAAGACTGTGTGTGTGTGTGTGTGTGTGTGTGTGTGTGTGTGTGTGTGTGTGTGTGTGTGTGTGTGTGTGTGTGTGTGTGTGTGTGTGTGTGTGTGTGTGTGTGTGTGTGTGTGTGTGTGTGTGTGTGTGTGTGTGTGTGTGTGTGTGTGTGTGTGTTTGTGTGAACGAGAGATTAGTCACGGTCAAATACTTGGATCACATTTAGAGAGGGCAATGTGTACAGGTAAAGGCTTACCAAGAACAAGACACAATGATGAGTGACAGGATGGTGAAATTCAGAAAAAGAATCAGTCCACTCCAACTGTTAGTTATTCCTCCAGTTCAATTTCAACGTTTGCATCCAGTGCTGTAAAGTTGTCCATCGCCTTTGTTTTAAGACTTTTCAATACTTTTTGTCCTCATTTTAACAACCTCATGACAAACATCAGACGATGCCACTGCTGTACTGTAATGGACAGTGGATATCGGTTTGTGATAGACATGGTTGCTCCATTTATGAAGGAAACCCAAGCAAACTGGCTGTTTCCTTTCCCTCTTATCCGATATCAGATGACTGTTGTGCCCAAGGTTTTAGGTCCCAGTGTGTGTATCCCGTGGCAGCTGTAACGTCTCGTCTATGGTCACTATGAGTTCTTCTGGTTGAGCAGTCGGCCCCAGGCAGTTACTGTGGTTACAAGTAATGTAGTTCATCTCTACCAACTGTGGCCTTTCGCTCATCTCACTCATCTCGTTCACGCTGTTGGTGATACAGTTTATCTCACTCTTACTCCTGTTGGTCACTCTGCAGCCACCAAACAACCTGCAGTCTAGAGGAGACAGAGAGAGAGAGAGAGAGAGAGAGAGAGAGAGAGAGAGAGAGAGAGAGAGAGAGAGAGAGAGAGAGAGAGAGAGAGAGAGAGAGAGAGAGAGAGAGAGAGAGAGAGAGAGAGAGAGAACATATCTCATATCTCATAGCCTCGTTTATACATGGGACTAACATGTGTCCTTTGTCCTGATCTTATCCACATTCTGATTGTTCCCACATTTTCCGACATGTGTCTACACATGGTATTAAAATGTGTCTCATCCATCCGCTGTGTCTGCATTGTGACCAGATTTCCTGGTCCCTTCCTTTATGTCAATTATTTGAAAGATATTATTTCAAAATAATATGCGTTTATTCATGTATAAGTATCCACCATGGATTTCTAGTAGGATTTAAATGAATTTATTTGAGATATTTTTGTCACTGATTTACACAAAATATTCAATAATGTCAAAGTGAAAAGAAAATTCAATAAATGTTTACAGATTCATACACAATAAATACCTAAAATGTATTGGTGATATACGGTACGTATTTAACCCCTTTGTTATGGAAAATGCAAATTAGTTCAGGAGTAAAAGATGGCTTAATAAATCACATAATAACTTGCATAGATTCACTCTGTGTGCAATAATAGAGGTTAACATGATTTCTGAATGACTACCCTGTCTCTCCCCCACACACAATTATCTGTAAAGTCCTACAGACTAGCAGTGATTTTCAAGCACAAATTCAAGCACAAAGACCAGGGAGCTTTTCCAAAGAAGGTCACCTATTGGTAGATGGGTAAAAAAAATATATCCCTTTGAGCAAGTTATTAAGTAAGCTTTGGATGGTGTACCAATACACACAATCCCTACAAAGATACAGGTGTCCTTCCAAACGGACTAATACTGCAACAACAAAAATTGTCCTGAATACAAAGTGTTATGTTTGGGGCAAATCTAACACAACACTGTGTATCACTCTCCATATTATTTGTATTTTACCCGCTTTTTTCTCCCCAATTTTAAAGGGCAAATATTGCACAATCCAGGTGTGCAAAGTTCTTAGAGACTTACCTGAAGGAAAGCACAGCTGTAATTGCTGCCAATGGAGTTTCTAACATTTATTGACTCAGGTGGGTGAATTCTTATCTAATCAGGACTTAATAGTGTTTCATTTTTCATTCATGTTTAAAGAATGTTGGAATATTCTTTCACTTTGAACAAACATTCCAACATTACATTGTATTTTGTGTAGATCATTGACAAACATTGACAATTAAAACCATTGTAATCCCACTATGTAACACAACAAAATAGAAGAAATCTGAGGGGGTGAATAGTTATGATAGTCAATGTACTGCTCACACTGCATGCCAATGGCTACCACTACCACACACATCAAACAAACACACACAAACTCCACAGATAGCGTTCATAGATGATGTGCTGCTGTGGACTACATGAGGAGGACAGGACAAAAGGAAATGCCTGCAGCTGAATGTGAATGTGAGAAAGCCTTAAATTCATGACATTCAAAAGAACAAGACTGCAAACTTCATTTGACGCAGAGTTATGATTGCTTTACTATTCGCAATTCCATTAGAGGCAAAACACCATCAAATTGGGTTTGACCCAAATGGCACCCTATTCCCCATAAAGTGCACTACTTTTGACCAAACAATGTTGCACTATGTAGGGAATAGGGTGCCATTTGGGATGCAGTTTTTAAAATTGTTTCTGGGGAAACGCCTCACCCGCCTGCCTGCCTGCCATTTGCACACATCACACACCACCCCCATCATGTGGGGGAGAGATCTTGATTGGAAGACATCAATCATTGGGGTGTCAGATAGGGAGCTGGAATTAAGGCAGACAGACAATGGAAAGAGCAGAAGGATGAGTGTATTGTGAAATTGTGTTCTTCAACTTGGTCCCACACACTCGAACATACATGTACACATGCACAAGCACCATCCACACACACACACACGCACACATCTGACATACTGTTAGGATGTTCTGGAGGGTATTTGCCATTGCTTTAGCAGACCCAGCAAACCGGGAACATTCCCAGAACATTAGTTACGGTTCTAGATAGGGTTTTATCTAACATTGGGATGATAACATGATAACATTTTTTTTAAAGATTTTAAAAGAAATATCCTTTGAATGTTCTCCTAACATTCATAAAAATGTGCACAACATTTGTAACAAACACTACAGAATATTCCCCAAAAGTTCTCATTAAGTTTCCAGATAATGTAATACCACAATGTACCAGTAATGTTTTCCCAGCAAACCAAAATTGTGACCTGATTCAAGAAACTAGACGTATGTCGCAAGTCACAACTTTACAGGAGAGCCATTTGAACGTAAAAATATATTTTTCAACCAAAATGTGTTTTTTTTGTTGCCAGAAATGCCTTCTCGAACATGAACTTTCATGTGCCTTAATAACAAACGTGTATGCCATCTGTAAATACAAATAAAACATTTAATGAGTGGGCTGGACATGCCGAGAGAGAAGTTCCGGATTGGTCTGCCATATATAAGGCTTCTGTCTATTTGAGCTCGTCAGTCTGTGTTGGTAATCCTGTCAAACACAGCTTTTTTTATGTATTGTGTAGTGGAGCTGCATAAGTGTTGCTCTCCACTTTCTGGAGGATCAAGTTTTGAAATCAGTGGAATTGGAGTATGATAGCTACAGCGATGGAGAAAACACCTGTCTCTGGATTACTTCTTCAAACTAAGGGCCACCATGGTATGGCATACCTGACAGGGAGATGCATCCATCATGCATGATGATGTATACAGGTAAAATAGTCTAGCGTTAGCAAGCTACATTTTCAGATATGACATGTTTCTAATTTTGACAGAAAGGGATTTAATTTCAAGCTAAAGGGTACTGTTAACTAGCTAGCTAACGTTAGCTGGCTGGCTCCCTAGCTGACGTTATTATTTGTTGGAGCCTAATGTTAGCTAGCTAACATTGAACCTGGTTGGTTAGCTCCCAACACTATGGCATTGTTGGCACTGTTCATTGTTGTTTAACTAGCTAACGTTAGCTGGCTGGCTCGTTAGCTAACATTACATGATGTGTGTATAACACCTGTTGAATTTGGCCTTTGTCAGTAAACGTCTGCAAAAAAACGTAATGAGATTGTTGCCAGCAGAGCTGGTTAGGCTGTTTTCATGTTATCCAGAGATTAACAGATCATTGGCCAGTGTCAAGTGTGCGCTCCGAGAGCAAAACGAGATGAGTGGAGCTAAAGCTTAAGTGGTTGTGAACAATGCTGAATGAGAATAGACAAAGGAGAGCTCTTCACTAGATACCAAAACATTCAAAGGCGACTTTCTTAAAAGTGAGTTTACAAGTTGATCAACTTTAAAAGCAGAATTACTTTCCCATTGTTCCTCAAATGCAGTGTATGATATACCATTTTGTATCTCTGAGTCTCTACTTTTATCCAATGTAAAAAACACCATTTCAAATTTTGCTGCTTAAGACCGAATCCAGGAGCCACAATTGGTTCTGTGAAAGTTCCCAGAACATTCGCTAAGTTGTAGCAAATGTTTTCATAACAACAACTGTCCAGTTGTGCTGATGATTATAAAATGTTTGTAGAAAACATTTGCCTGATGTTACAAGAATGTTCACAAAATACATTTGTTGCACTATTGGTTAGAGCCTTTAAGTAAGCATTTCACTGTAAGGTCTCTGTTGTATTCAGCGCATGTGACAAATACACTTTGATTTTATTTGAACATGTTCTTTTATGTTCCTTAAAAGTTCCTAAAACATTTATTGAGGTTGTGGGAACATTGTGGGGATATGACAAGAGAACTGTCCAGTTGTGCTGACATTTAGATAATGTATGTATCTGTGTAGGGGCAGCGATAGCTTAGCTTGAGGCTGTTTGGTAGACATGCATCACTCACTCTAGTTAAATTACCACGGACTCGGAAAAAATGCAATACTTTATTCCACAGATTTCCAGTATGTAAAGGTATCCACAGATTTAAAGATACATATCTTCAGGTAAAATATTTCCACAGGGATAACAAAAGTTAGGATTCGGTCAAAAAAACGTATGGCTCCCCAGCCTACGACTGACAAAAAGGGACATTCTAAATTTGTCCAAATTAGAGTGAACACAAGCTGCTGCATCATCTCTTAATTTAAAGAGACTGTATCCAATTACAAAAAAAGAATGAGACAACTGAAACAATGTAGCCTATTGTAACAAAATGAAACAAGGTTAACCAATAAATGTATTACACATTTTTGGCAAAATCCTAAATTGGCTCCCACAGCAGGGTGTACAAAACATTCCTTTGATATTCTGAGTTCTTTAAAGGTTCCCAGAACATTTAATTGGATTGTGAGAACAGTGTAGGTACATTTACAAGAGATAGATTTCCAAAACACAAAATATGTGCCATCAACGGGACGGTTGAGCTAACATAGGCTAATGCGATTAGCATGAGGTTGTAAGTAACAGGAACATTTCCCAGGACATAGACATATCTGATATTGGCAAAAAGCTTAAATTCTTGTTAATCTAACCGAACTGTCCAATTTACAGCAGCTATTACAGTGAAAGAATACCATGCTATAGTTTGAGGAGAGTGCACGATTTTGAACATGAAAAGTTATTAAATATACAAATTAGGTACATTTGGGCAGTCTTGATACAACATTTTGAACAGAAATGCAATGGTTCATTGGATCAGTCTAAAACGTTGCACAAACACTGATGCCATTTAGTGGCCAAAATCTAAATTGCACATGGGCTGGAATAATGCATTATGACCTTTCTCTTACATCTCAAATATGATGGTACAAAAAAAATGCAAAAGAACGGTTGTTTTTGTCTTTGTATTATCTTTTACCAGATCTATTTTGTTATATTCTAGTACATTCCTTTCACATTTCCATAAACTTCAAAGTGTTTCCTTTCAAATGGTACCAAGAATATCCATATCTTTGCTTCAGGGCCTGAGCTACAGGCAGTTAGATTTGGGAGTGTCATTTTAGGGGAAAATTGAAAAAAAGTGTTGTATCCTTAAGAGGGGTGCATTACTGCAACCAACTGGACTGAAGTTTGGACCTTGTTCATCCTTCAATCACCCACGTTGGTATATGCTCGTAAAAAACACTGGGTAATGGGAGAGGAGGAACTTGCAGTGCAAAAGCAGTTTGGATAAAATTAAGTTAGGTTGAACAGGACATTCCATTAATATTGTAAGAATGTTGGCAGAGCACATTTCTTTCAAGGTTCCCAGAACATTTAATTAAGTTATGGGAGTTGTATGGGATGTTGCAAGAATATTCTTGTGATATTTAGGAAGGCTGTACAGAACATTCCCACAATGTTGCATGATGTTCCACAATTTCCAAATAAGTCCATTTTTATGACATTTATAGCATGTTTGTTTTAGTTTTAACATAATATTAAAATCAAATGAGTGTATATAGTGTGTGTAATGTGTGTATGTTGGAGTGTCAGTGTAATATATGTGAGTGTGTGGGTAGACTCTAGTGAGTGTGCATAGAGCCAGTGCAAGAGAATTAGTGCAAAAAATAAAGATATAAAAATAAATATTAAAAGGGGGTCAACATAAATATGTGTAGCCATTTGATGAACTGTTCAGCAGTCTTATGGCTTGGGGCTAGAAGCAGTTCAGGAGCCTTTTGCTCCTAGATTTGGCGCTCTGGTACTGCTTGCCGTGCGGTAGCAGAGAGAACAGTCTATGACTTGGCTGGCTAGAGTCTTTGACCATTTTTAGGGCCTTACTCTGACACCGCCTGGTATAGAAGTTTTGGAGGCAGGGGATTTGTGTTAAGATGGTCATACTATGAATAATTTAGCTCTTTGATTTGGAATTTTGGGACCTCTTTAAGTATAGAAATATATATACAAAAAAAATGATTTGATTAAATATTGAATTTTGCCTTTACTGCTATAGCCCAGAGAAATGTATTGAATAACACATTCATAAATTATTAAAAAAAAGGTTTGTCCTATATCTAGGAGATATAAATACATATTCAACTGCTTTTTGGGGTGACACAAAACTGCGTTTATACCACCATTTTTTTTTTAAACCAATACCGGTTATCTGCAGACAAGTCCTGTGACACTTGTTTGTAAGTCAAGCCGTTTGGACGCTACAAATGTTTTCGTGAGAAGACCAATTTCAGGGATGTCTCATGGTCTGACAAACACCACTCTATCTCTGCCACCTTTCACCGTAGGTGCAGATATCTCTAGTTTAAACTGACTTATTTCTATGGGGATTTTTTTATTATGTTACTTAGATTGACGCACCGGTTCGTCAATCAGTTCTAGGGGGTTAAATGTCCTACTCACATTGGCTACTGAGAGCGTGATAATACAGTTGCCCTGAACAGCTGGTGCTCCAACTCTGCTGGGTTTCCCTTTGTAATGAGTGATATGTTGCTAGCCCAGCCACATCCGACGAGCGTCACAGCTGGTGTAGTAGGATTCTATCTTTGTCCTGTATTGACGCTTTGCCTGTTTGAGGGTTTGTCTGAGGGCGTAGCGGGATTTCTTATAAATGTCTGAATTAGTGTCCTGCTCCTTGAAAGCGTCAGCTCTAGCCTTTAGCTCAGTGTGGATGTTGCCTGTAATCCATGGCTTCTGGTTGGGATATGTACGTACGTACTGTCACTGTGGGGACGACGTTGTCGATGCACTTAATTGTGATGGAGAGCAGCCTTTCCCAAAACCCAGTCCGCGGCATATTTGTATTAAATATGATTGGTTGTTTTTTTGGGGTCCACGGCATATTTCATTCAAATAAATGTTTGTTATAGGCTGAACTCTGCATGCTGCCATTAACAAATTGTGTTGCCATGACGAAGTATAGCTACATCACACTTTATAAAGTGTAGAGAGGAGCAGGCAGGAGGCAGTCGCAGGTTTAGAACTACTGAGTTTATTAAAGCACTATATATATATAAAAGCGGGATGAAACGCAAAGTGCAAAATAAAATAGTAGGAGAGATTCCTCTCAGGAAAACAAGCAACATTTACAATGACCGACAAGGACAAATGACAGAGGGAGTATATATACAGTGATAGAGTGGGGATTGGAACCAGATGTGTGTAATGATGACGAGACAAATCTGGGGTTCGATGAGTGAAGGGCGTTTTCCAGCAGCAGGTTCAGCAGCAGCTAGAAAGTCAGCGACGACGAACGCCTGAGCTGGACAGGAGGGGGATCCAAAGCGAAGTCTGGTGTGGCATGAAGCATCCGTTTAGAATGTTTTCTAACTACCAAATGTGGTTGTGAGAGGAAGTCGAGTCGAGAATAGTGGGAGAGCCAGTCGCTGGTAGTAGAAGAGGATGGAACTAGGTGAAACTGGGCCGATATTCTACCAACTTTCTCATTAATAACTTTCTCATCAACATCTGATCTCAATACATTTTTCTGTTCTCTAAACTAAAATATTTGAAGAACACAGAGCACTACGTTTTATAAACTTTACGAATTGTGTTGTTTAGAAGGAGTGCAAGGTTGAATTGAGTTTGTGCACACGCGCACTTAACAGAGGAGGCGTTCCCTAACGGAACTATGTGAATTCATGCTATAATGAGCCAATAGGATCTCTCTAGCTCGTGCTTAGCTTTGCCCACCTCCTTGCTTGTTCTTCCCACTATGCTTCATTTGCTCCCACTGTAAACAACACAGATTAACTATCTTGGGTTGGTTATAAATATCTTTGACCAAATGCACACACAAGCTAACCCTGCTGCGCAGCCTGCATGCTGTCTCACTCTCCCTGTTAGCTAACCAAACAGCCAATAGCCATGGCCTGCTCTATACAAAAGCGACTAGATTCGTATTTTAACGTGAAAGAAGTGGACCAAACAAATGAATCTGAGGCAAAATGAACAAACAAACCTAGGGCTCCCCTTCAGGCACAGTGGACTAAGGCACTGCATTAAGTTTGGATTTGTTTCAAATAACAGCTGCCCTCCAAAATGTGTCTGTATGATATTTCAGACTTGGATCAGCAATGATTGGTCATCACTAGATAACAAAGCCACAACGTCAGAAGGCTGCCTACTCGACCAATCAGATGAGGGAGTGTGATGACATGTATGGCAGTTTACAGTTCGTGGAACCGACCAATCAGATGTGGGAGTGGTATGGAGGAGCACTGGCATGGAGGAGCAGACAAGAGACATGTATTTCTTTTATCTAGTGCTCCATCAATGATTTGGTAATTTATTAGATATAGCAAAACCAACTGTTATAAATGCAAAGTGTTATTCAAACTCAGCTTGCAAGATTATTATGATGTTTACCATTCCTGATTGTTACTTCTCTTAACCCAAAATAGTTATACTCCAGTATCTGCATTGTTTTTAAAATGGCATGTACACAAACAAATTGACACATCTTGAGTTTATTTTTTAATTGACAAAATCCTCAAGTAATCCACAAGGAAAACGTACACAGTTTCACAAAAATGTTGCCAGAAATTGGCTGATTTGTGGCTGATTTAAGATGACAACTTCAGCCCTGTTACTTTATGAATATTATTTTACATTTAGGATCCTGAGTGGCCCAGAGTCATCTGGGTTAGGGGAGGGTTTGGCTGGGATAGGCCGTCATTGGAAATATGAATTTGTTCTTAACTGACTTGCCTAGTTCAAATAAATACACTATTTGACGCCTAGGCACTTACTATAGTCGTGTATTTGTTTAACTTAACATACAGTGCCATCAGAAAGTATTCATGCGTATTCCACATTTTGTTGTGTCACAGCCTGAGTTCAAAATGGATTAAATATGTTTTTCTCACTGATTTACACACCATACCCCATAATCACAAAGTGAAAAACATATTTTTAGATATTTTTGCAAATGTATTGAAAACGAAATACAGAAATATCTCATTTACATAAGTAATCACACCCCTAAGTCAATACTTTGTAAAAGCACGTTTGGCAGCGATTACAGCTAAGATTTCCACACTGGGATTGTGCAACATTTGCTCATTACTCTCTGTCAAATTTGTTGTTGATCATTGCTACACAACCATTTTCAGATCTTGTCATAGATTTTCTAGTAGATTTAAGTCAAAACTGTAACTCGGCCACTCAGGAACATTCACTGTCTTCTTGGTTAGCAACTCTAGTGTAGATTTGGCCTTGTGCTTTAGGTTTTTGTCCTGATGAAAGGTGCATTTATCCCCCAGTGTCTTGTGGAAAACAGACTGAACCAGGTTTTTCTCTAGGATCTTGCCTGTGCTTAGCTTCATTCCATACATTTTTTATCCTGAAAAACTCCCCAGTCCTTAAGGATTACATGAATACCCATAACATGATGCAGCCACCACTACGCTTGAAAATATGAGAGTGGTACTCAGTAATGTGTTGTATTGGATTGGTCCCAAACATAACATTTTATATTCAGGACAAAAAGGTAATTGCTTTGCCATGTTTGTTGCAGTATTAATTTATTGCCTTGTTGCAAACCTGATACATGTTTTGGAATATTTGTATTCTGTACAGGCTTCCTTCTTTTCAATTTGTCATCTGGGTTAGTATTGGGAAGTAACGACAATGTTGTTGTTCCCTCCTCAGTTTTCTCCTATCACAGCCATTAGACTCTGTAACTGTTTTAAAGTTACCATTGGCCTCATGGCGAAAGCCCTGAGAGATGTCCTTCCTGCTGGCAACTGCATTAGGAAAGACACCTGTATCTTTGTAGTGACTGGGTGTATTGATACACCATCCAAAAGTGTCATTAATAACAGCATGCTCAAATGTATTTTCTGCTTTTTCATTTTTTTTACACCTCTACCAATAGCTGCTCTTATTTGCGCGGTATTTGAAAACAGTGAAGGCTCCTCAGAGGTGGAAGGGGAGGACCATCCTCCTCAGTGAATATCATAAAAATAAAATTGTGAAACATTTAGTTATATCTGGAGTATTTATCCTGTCTTATCCGGTGTCCTGTGTGAATTGAAGTATGCTCTCTCTAAATCTCTCTTTCTCTCTTTCTTTCTCTCTCTCGGAGGACCTGAGCCCTAGGACCATGCCTCAGGACTACCTGGCATGATGACTCCTTGCTGTCCCCAGTCCACCTGGCCATGCTGCTGCTCCAGTGTCAACTGTTCTGCCTGCGGCTATGGAACCTGTTCACCGGACGTGCTACCTGTCCCAGACCTGCTGTTTTCAACTCTCTAGAGACAGCAGGAGCGGTAGAGATACTCTCAATGATCTTCTATGAAAAGCCGACTGACATTTACTCCTGAGGTGCTGACCTGTTGCACCCTCGACAACTACTGTGATTATTATTATTTGACAATGTTGGTAATTTATGAACATTTGAACATCTTGGCCATGTTCTGTTATAATCTCCACAGCCAGAAGAGGACTGGCCACTGCTAGGGAGTTTTTCCTTGCCACTGTGCTTCTACATGTGCATTGCTTGCTGTTTGGGGTTTTAGGCTGGGTATCTATACAGCACTTTGTGGCATCAGCTGATGTAAGAAGGGCTATATAAATACATTTCATTTGATTTACATGTTTTGAGATAAAACTTTACTTCACTAAATAATTGATAAAAACACACTGTTTTGCAATAAAGGTTTACAGTTGTGACAATACAGAGGCGGATGCAAGATGCAAGCAACGATGGTTTAATGAATACAGTTTACAACAGCAACAGGACAGACAGACTGTACTCAGACGGAATCCGACCCAGGGACTAGGGCGCATCTTCCAATGATAGCGTGCTGAGAAATCCAGGGGAGTGTGTCCGGATGGGTAGGAAGGAGCACAGCAGATAATCCACACAAGGGCGGCGAGAGAAGAGCACAGACACACGACACAACCTCAGGGAAGTAACAACGATCTGACAACAAGAAACACTGGTTACAGAACATATAAAGGGAAGAAAAGTGGTTCCAGCTGGCGCAGACAATCAGGCCGAGATTGGGAACCACGCCCACACAAACACGGGAGAGAGAGAGAGAGAGAGAGAGAAAAGAAAGAGAGAGGGAGGCAGTGGATTCATGAACCGTGACAATACCCCCCTAGGAACGCCTCTTGGCGTTCCCAGGCGAATTTACCTGTCGATTGAAATCATCGATAAGGGAGTGATCCAGAATGTCCCTAGCAGGTACCCAACTTCTCTCCTCCGGTACTGGAATCCGCGTCCCCTCCTTCTAGAGTCCAAAATACGATTGACAGAAAAGGTGGGTTCCCCATCAACAAGTCGTGGCGGCGGGGGAACCGGGACCGGCGGGTTAATGTGTGCCTGAAACACAGGTTTTATTTTAGACACATGAAAGGTAGGATGAATTCTCCTATACGCCGGAGGAAGCTTGAGTCGGACCGCCACCGGACTAATGATCCTGGTGACTTTGAACGGGCCGATAAATTTGGGGGCAAGCTTGTTCGAAACGGATCGGAGTGGAATGTTCTTAGTAGAAAGCCACACTCTTTGGCCAACAACGTATACCGGAGGCTTCGACCGGTGGCGATCGGCCTTAGCCTTGGTGCGCGCCCCCACCCGGAGAAGAGTCTCACGGGCTCTGCTCCATGCGTGACGGCACCTCTGGATGAAAGCGTGAGCGGAAGGAACAGTGACCTCGGACTCCGTACTGGGAAAGATAGGTGGCTGGTAACCTAAACTACACTCAAACGGAGAGAGACCCGTAGCTGCCACTGGCAACGAATTGTGAGCGTACTCAACCATAGAGAGTTGTTGACTCCAGGAAGAGGGATTCTTAGAAACCAAACATCGCAACACTCTCTCCAAATCTTGGTTGGCCCTCTCCGTTTGACCGTTGCTCTGGGGATGAAACCCTGAAGACAGGCTGACACTCGCTCCCAGTAACCTACAAAACTCTTGCCAAAACTTGGACACAAATTGGGGCCCCCTGTCAGAAACTACGTCCATCGGCAGGCCATGTAAGCGAAAGACGTGATCCACGACAGCTACCGCTGTCTCCTTGGCAGATGGTAATTTAGGCAAGGGAATAAAATGAGCCGCCTTCGAGAACCGGTCCACCACGGTCAACACCACCGTCTTGCCCTGGGAGGGCGGGAGGGCGGTAACAAAATCTAGCGCGATGTGGGACCAGGGTCTCGAAGGGACCGACAGCGGTTGGAGTAACCCATCTGGGGGTCGATTAGAAGTCTTCCCAGTGGCACAAACCGGGCAAGCCAAGACAAAACTGTGAATGTCACGAGCCATCAGTGGCCACCAAAAGCGTTGCTTAACCAAAAAGCTAGTGCGGCTGACTCCTGGATGACACGCTACGTTGGAGCAATGCCCCCACCGAATAACATCGGACCGACACCCCTCCGGCACAAACAACCGATTAGGCGGGCAACCGGGCGGAGGCTTTACCCCTTCTAAGGCCGTTTTGACCCTCAATTCAACCTCCCATGTGAGTGTGGATACCACTAGGGTCCCGGGTAGGATGCACTCGGGAGTGGATGGGCGTTCGGAATGGTCAAAAATGCGAGAAAGGGAATCGGGTTTGACATTCTTGGAACCCGGGCGATACGAGAGGGAGAAGTCAAAACGTCCGAAAAAGAGTGCCCACCGCGCCTGCCTGGAGTTGAGTCTCTTGGCGGTTCTGATATATTCCAAATTTTTTGATCGGTCCAAACTATAAAAGGTACCCCCGAACCCTCTAACCAATGGCGCCACTCCTCCAGTGCTAACTTCACTGCCAACAACTCTCTGTTGCCAATGTCGTAGTTGCGTTCCGCAGGTGATAACCGATGGGAAAGGAACGCACAAGGGTGCATCTTGTCGTCAGAAGAGGAACGTTGGGAAAGTACCGCACCTACCCCCACCTCTGAAGCGTCCACCTCTACTACGAACTGACGCGAGGGATCGGGAGCTATGAGGATGGGAGCCGAAACAAAGCGGCTCTTGAGTTTGGCGAATGCAGCCTCGGCTGTATCGGACCACCTGAACGTCACTCTGGGGGAGGTTAAGGCGGTAAGAGGAGCGACTATCTGACTAAAGTTGCGAACGAAACGCCGGTAGAAATTGGCGAATCCCAGAAACCTCTGTAGGGCCTTACGGGAATCTGGGCTTGGCCAATCCACCACAGCCTTAACCTTGTCAGGATCCATGCGAATACCTTCAGTCGAGACGATGTAACCTAGGAATGGAACGGATTGTGCATGAAAATGCATTTCTCCGCCTTGACAAAAAGTCCATTCTCCAACAACCTCTGAAGCACTCGTCTGACGTGCTGAACGTGTTCCTGGAGAGAAGAAGAACAAATCAGTATGTCATCCAGGTAAACATATATGAACTGATCAATCATATCTCTCAGCACGTCATTGACGAGTGCCTGGAAAACCGCTGGGGAGTTGGATAGCCCAAAAGGCATGACCAAATATTCGAAGTGCCCTCTGGGGGTGTTAAACGCGGTCTTCCATTCGCCCCCCTTATGCGAACCAAATGATATGCATTACGTAAATCCAACTTAGTGAACACGGATGCTCCCTGTAACCTTTCAAAGGCTGAGGACATCAACGGTAAGGGATAGGTATTCTTCACTGTGATGTTATTCAACCCACGGTAATCAACGCAAGGACGCAGAGATCCGTCCTTCTTCCCCACAAAGAAGAACCCCGCCCCCGCTGGAGAAGAGGAAGGACGAATTAATCCAGATGCCAGAGAATCAGAGATGTATCTCTCCATAGCCTCCCTCTCAGGAACAGAGAGTGAATATAACTTGCCTTTAGGCGGAGACTCACCTGGCAATAATTCTATTGCACAGTCATAGGGACGATGCGGAGGAAGAGAAGCAGCACGGGACTTACTGAACACCTCCTTCAGGTCGAGGTATTCAACGGGCACGTTAGACAAATCCACTGCCTCCTCTAGAAATACAGAATCAGACACAGACGAACAGGCAGACACTAAACAGGACTCAAGACACTTGTTACTCCACATGGATATAGAGTTAAGACCCCAGTCAACTCTGGGGTTGTGTTGGGTGAGCCAAGGGTGGCCGAGGACTAATGGTGCAAGGGGTGAGTCCATGAGTAGAAATGATAGTGTCTCAGTGTGATTGCCAGAAGTGATGAGTGTGATAGGTTCAGTGGTGTGAGAAATGTTGGGGAGTTCTTGACAATTGAGAGCGTTGACGGATATCTTGTGCGTGAGTGTGGTGATAGGAATCTGGAGTTTGTGAGCGAGCTTGAAGTCCATGAAATTACCCTCTGCTCCTGAGTCCAGTAAGGCTTGGGTGTCGTGCGTGTGGGTGGCCCATCTTAGTCTTACCGGGAGGAGAGTAGATGATGAGGTCTTCTCTGTGGTGACACCACCCGATAGTAGCCTCATGTTTACTACCGGGCCTGATCTTTTACCGGGCAGGAGTGGATAAAGTGGCCCGCTCTACCACAGTAGAGACAGAGTCCTTGGGATCTCCGCCTCTCCCTCTCTTCCCGGGAGAGGCGAGCTCTCCCCAGCTGCATGGGTTCGTGAGCGGAGGCTGAACTGGCCGTGTTCCCGCCGCTGGCATGCCCGCCCTCCGTGTCGTTATACGGTTTGTTAGGGCATGCTCCGCGGCCAATACGACTCAGACGAGCGTCGACCCTCAAGGCTAGTTCCACTAGTCCATTTAAACTCCTGGGAAGGTCCAGAACATAAATCTCCTTCTGGATCCGGTCCTCCAGCCCATGCAGGAACATGTCCCACTGCGCCTCCTCGTTCCACTGACACTCTGCGGCCAGAGTGCGGAATTGGATGGAGTATTCCGATACTGAACGGTCTCCTTGGCGAAGGTCAGCGAGTAGTCTGGCCGCCTCCCTACCCGCCACGGCCCGATCGAAGACCCTTCTCATCTCCTCAGAGAGTGTCTGGAAAGAGGTGCAGCATAGGTCCTGGTTCGCCCACACCGCCGTTCCCCAAAGAGCCGCTTTGCCTGATAGCAGTGTGAGTACGAATGCTACCTTAGACTGTTCACGGTTGAAGGTCCGTGGCTGCAACGAGAAATGCATGGAACATCTCGTAAGAAAGGCTCTGCAATAGTCAGGATCACCTGCATAACCCTCTGGTGTCGGTAGCCGTGGCTCTAGCTGGGAATCCGGCTCCGGCGGGGCGGGTTGAACTGCCGGTGTAGGTGGCGCAGCGGAACCCCTCAGATGTTGTAATTGTTGGATCAGCTGGGATACCTGCGTCGCAAGGGCTTGTACTGCCCGACCTGTGCTGGAGATGTTCTCCTCTTGTTGATCCATTCTCGTGATACTGCGGGAAATGAATTCGGTCAGACTCGTTGAACTCGCTGCATCCATGGTCTGGTCAGATCGTTCTGTGACAATACAGAGGCGGATGCAAGATGCAAGCAACGAAGGTTTAATGAATATAGTTTACAACAGCAACAGGACAGACAGACTGTACTCAGACGGAATCCGACCCAGGGACTAGGGCGCATCTTCCAATGATAGCGTGCTGAGAAATCCAGGGGAGTGTGTCCGGATGGGTAGGAAGGAGCACAGCAGATAATCCACACAAGGGCGGCGAGAGAAGAGCACAGACACACGACACAACCTCAGGGAAGTAACGACGATCTGACAACAAGAAACACTGGTTACAGAACATATAAAGGGAAGATAAGTGGTTCCAGCTGGCGCAGACAATCAGGCCGAGATTGGGAACCACGCCCACACAAACACGGGAGAGAGAGAGAGAGAGAGAGAGAGAGAGAGAGAGAGAGAGAGAGAGAGAGAGAGAGAGAGAGAGAGAGAGTATATTCACTTTGTATGTTGTCTACCTCACTTGCTTTGGCAATGTTAACACATGTTTCCCATGCCAATAAAGCCCTTGAATTGAATTGAATTGAATTGAATTGAGAGAGAGAAAGAGAGAGGGAGGCAGTGGATTCATGAACCGTGACAACAGTAGCCTGAACAGCACTCTGTAGGGAAGCACCATGGTGTAGCCAGAGGATAGCTACATTTCCATCCTCCTCTGAGTACATTGACTTCAATTTGAGCCCTAATGGTTCTCATGGTTCTTACCCCCTTCCATAGACTTACACATGAATTATGACAACTTCCGGAGGACGTCCTCCAACCTATCAGAGCTCTTGCAGCATGAACTGACATGTTGTCCACCCAATCAAATGATCCGAGAATGAATCCAGTGCTGAACAGTTGAGGCTGGTGGGAGGAGCTATAGGAGGATGAGCTCATTGTAATGGTTTGAATGGAATAAATGGAACAGTATCAAACACATCAAACATATGGAAACCACATGTATGACATCATTACATTTATTCCATTCCAGTCATTACAATGAGCCCGTACTCCTATAGCTCATCCCACCAGCCTCCACTGGTACTGAAAGCATAAGCTACATCTAACCAGCACTATAGTGCATACAATGGGGTAAGTAGAGAAGAGAGAGAAACAGAGAGAAACAGAATAGTTGAACAGTTTTCAACCAATTAATGTCCATAAAAGTGAAGGAGGGGCAAGAGAGAGAGAGACCATGTTTCATTGTATCTTTTTCACTTTCACTTTAACTTAGCTAGCGAATGCAGTTTGCTAGTTTAGCCTGCTCAAACACCTGGCTCAAACAGAGAGGGATTCTTTGTTAGCTAGCTCGCTATGGCTATCCAACACTGTAACTCTTCTAAGTCAGGGTAAGCTTAAGGTTTTTTACATTTATTGCCACTGGGGCACGCCAGTGTAACTGCTAAACTCCTTGCTGACTGTACACTTTACTGCATGATTGTAGCGAGTTTACTAATGAGTTAGTTCTAGTGGCTATGTCGACTATGACGTTAGCTACTATGGTGACAACAAAGTAGGCTGTGTGTAACAGTTAGGGGTTTTGATATGTTTTTTTGGGCCTGGTCACAGACAGCTGATGTGTTGTGCACTGGAGTCCACAAGTAAAGGGAAAGGGTGATAAGAGGACAGCGCGTAGCTGCGAGAAGGAATTAGTATGTGGCTGTTATGAAAGTGAACTGTGTTTGTGTGTGATTAGGGGTTTATTCATTCTGCCAATTCTGTTGAAAAATGCACCCTAGACCCAATGGGGGCAAGTTGGTATTGAATGACTCGCTATCCGTCACCTTCTCGGATGTTTCTCTAGACCTGTACACCTATGTTGTAAACTGTCATTCATAGGCTAGGTTGAAGCAACCTCATAGGGGACATTCAAGTATCATGTAGTAGCCTAACCCTATCGATGTTACAATGAGCTGGGTGAATGGAATATGAATGACAGTCATCCAATATGCTGTAATAGAAATAAGGCAATGCTCATTAAAAAAATAATTGTCCTTCCTCGTCTTAAACGGGACCTACTGCCACTGTTGGAAAACATCCCTGGTCTTTGTGGTTGAATCGGTGTTTGAAATTTACTGCTCAACTGAGGGACCTTACAGATAATTGTATGTGTGGGGTACAGAGATGAGGTAGTCATTAAAAAAAAACATGTTAAACACAATTATTACAGTGAGGCCATGCAACTTAATATGTAACTTGTAACACAGCAAAATGTGGAAAATGTGGAAAATAGTATGTTGTACCAGTTTCTGTCTCTGTACAAAGGCATGGTCTTCAAGCTATGGAAGAGGGCAAAACATTTCATAATAACTAAATGGACTTGGCACAGTTCTAGATACCGAAAGCTCTTAGTCATGTATTTTATTTAACCAGGCAATTAAGAACACATTCTTATTTACAATGACAGCCTAGGAACAGTGGGTTAACTGCCTTATTCAGGGGTAGAACAGCAGATTTTTACCTTGTCAGCTCAGGAATTTGATCTAGCAACCTTTTGGTTACTGGCTCAACACTCTAACCAATAGGCTACCTGCCAACCAGTGTAAAGAGAAACTCCCCACCCAAACCCGATTTACATACTTTATACTGTATTTACATTCATGTTATCGGCCCATCCACCTCCTTCTTCAGAGGACAAAAATCACTTTGTTTCAAAAACAATTCTGGATGCCTTCTGAGCCAGGAAACGCCTTATCACACTTCCTTATCTGATTGGTTGAGTAGGCTTTGTGGCTTCTTACTTTGTTGCTGTGGTAACTAGTGACCACCGCAATGACGCTATGAAGCCATCAAAATTGCGTAAACATTTAGAAACAAAGCATCCACATCTCAAGGATTAACCAGACTTTGTTTAAACAAGATGACATGACCAACCAAACAAAAATGCTGCACAATAATTTCACAGACAAGCTGTGTCTCTCATAAGGCTTACTTCCTTTCACAATCTGATCCACGCCAGGATAGGCAGTAGGTGCGTAATCCATTCACCAGCACTGAAGAGACACAACTTGTCACAGCTTGAGGATAAACTACTGGAGCTGTCCTGTGACCAAGGCCTGCAAGCTGGTTTTAATGAGATGTGTCTTTCCACATTCTGTCTGTTCAGCAGCGGAGAATACTCAGCGAGATGGCAATGAAGGCCTCAATCTCCTTTCATTCTACCGACTTATGTGAGACCAGCTTCTCCTCTCTTGGTGCAACAAAATCTAAATATCGCAGCACCTCCTTATCTCCAAGGTTTGACCTGTTCTGTCATTTACAAACAGAAAGCCCCTGAAGTCAGACCAACAAACAGCCCATGAAGACAGTCCATGAAGAAAGCACAGAGACACTGCTCATGAAGACAGCACATACAGACAGACAGCCCATGAGTACAACAGACAAACAGAGACAGACCCTGAAGACAGCCCATGTAGAAAGCACAGAGAGAGACACTGCCCATGAGAACAACACAGACAGACAGACAGACAGACAGACAGACAGACAGACAGACAGACAGACAGACAGACAGACAGACAGACAGACAGACAGACAGACAGACAGACAGAGAAAAAACCATGAAGGCAGCTAAGTGAATATGAATACATACTTTATTAACTTAGTGGAAAGTAAAATATTTTATAAAGAAAAAGCAATTGTCAATTGTCAAGCAATTGTCAAGTAATAATATGTGGGTAAAATCCCTGGGGAAAGGCAAGCCAGGAAAAGAAGCCATATTACAACCTATGTGTTGTGATAATTGCGTTGTTTTCTCTATAACATGTTAGTTCATATACCTTTGTCACCGTGATATATAGGCCTAAGGTCAAGACAAATTCAACCACACCTTTGTTTTATCACAAAACCGGAGATCAACATCTGTCCAGTGGAGTCGACCAAGCATATGATATGTTACATGACCTACAGGATGGTGGATCAAGTTAATGTTTCTGACAATTTCAGACTACCAAATGAACACAGGAGAGTTACTGCAAGTCACAAAGAAAACAGGAGCTGCCTCCACTATTCCTGAGCCATTTCAACTTCAACATTTCAACATAATCAAATCGCTTGTGCTTAGTCTAATACAGTGATAACTAAAAGATAACTCTTCCAAAAACAATTTAGTCCAGTCAACGTAAGCTAAAAATCATGTGACTGTCGCCATTTCTACCTGGTTCACTGCTTACGGAGAACGTGTGTGTGTGTGTGTGTGTGTGTGTGTGTGTGTGTGTGTGTGTGTGTGTGTGTGTGTGTGTGTGTGTGTGTGTGTGTGTGTGTGTGTGTGTGTGTGTGTGTGTGTGTGTGTGTGTGTGTGTGTGTGTGTGTGTGTGTGTGTGTGTGTGTGTGTGTGTGTGTGTGTGTGTGTGTGTGTGTGTGTGTGTGTGGACATTCCTGCAGTCACCATGCCAGTTGCATGCTCCCTAAAAGCTTGAGACATCTGTGGCATTGTGTTGTCTGACGAAACTGCACATTTTTGAGTGGCCTTTTAGTGTTCCCAGCACAATGTGCACCTGTGTAATGATCATGCTGTTTAATATGCCACACCTTATTGATATGCCACACCTGTCAGGTGGAGGGATTATCTTGGAAATGGAGAAATGCTGACTAACAGGGATGTAAACAAATTTGTGCACAAAATTTGAGAGACAGTTTCTGGGAACTTTTATTTCAGACTACTGACGTTACACAACATTCAAAAGGCAGTAAGGCACATTTCGGCATATGGCCAAATTCAATGTTTTTGCTTCCCGTTTCATACACATCTATGGACTTTTACAAAGAAAAAAAAGAATGTAGGCTATTAGGATTATATATTTATATTCGTAACTACATCCATCGTAGCAAAAAATAGATTGCAATGGTGGTCATGTCAACTCTTGTGTTTGTTCCGAACCGAACTGGTGGCACAGTCCGCTAGGACAGTTGGCTTATAGTTCAATATTTGTGAGATATTTTTTTACTTCCAAATCCTTTATTTACAATATTCATCCTATGCCCACACACTTCTAATTCTGAAAAGTGAAAGCATACCTGTGAGAGGGGTCACACTGGTAGTAGTTATATGTTTTTATACAGTACCCAAGACCAATCTGAAAAATAGCTACTTATATAATTACTGCAGTGCAGGTTGGATTGAATAGAGCCCCTAATCTTCATTTTCAAGGTGATGATTGCACTTTTCTTTCCAACACAATACTGCAATAAATATAAATCCACATTTCAACAACAAAATATTTGCGCCCCATGGGTGAATAAACATACACCACAAGTGTCAATAGATGTAAGGAGCGCTTCCCCGTACCACTGTGAGCTAACTGTCCAGAACCATATTTGTTCATGATGCACATCATTTTATTATCAGAGCGTATCAGTGGCCTTCTGGTAAGTATGTTTTAGTGAGAAAGTGTTGGGATCAGATACAACTACATTTACCCACCCCCAAGATTAATATTTATGAACAATTCCTCCCACCCACTTCTTACCTAAATGCATTTGTTGTTGTTTTTGAAGGGGTTGGGCAAAGGCTGAAATTAGGGTTGAGAGTTACCTTTTAAAGGAAGCTCTATACAACTAAAACACTTTTCATAAGACTTTCAACATGTGATGAAGAAAGAAAAGGATCAAATACTGTGTTACAAGTACACAGCATATGAAGAGGTTGGGAACATTTTAATAACTCAGAAATTGTGTTCTGTGTCCTGACTGACCATAATTAGACAGAAGAACACCCTACACTGCCGTAGTTATACCATAGTGGTGCAGTGAGTTAATGGTGGGCCTGCAAAGCTGAAGAGTGCAGGTTCAATCCACGTTACTTTTGAAAACGACTGTGAAATTGAGGCTCAGATATAATTGACTAAAATAAAGGATGTCTTTATTTCGTCCAGATTTATAAATCAAGTCTGAAATGCAGAATTCAGACTAACTGTAAAAAAGACAACATTGTGTAAAAATGGATTGTTCAACTTTCAGAAACGCACCCGATATCCTTCCCACTTTAAGATGAATGAGACGGTCCCCCCCGTCGTATTTTACATGATCTGAAAAACAAAAGTGATCCTAGATCAACACACACATTGTTGAATATCTTGTGAATATGGGCCCAGATGTACGCAGCCTATAAAGAGGTTGGGTGAAGTGAGGGTGAATAACCTAGTTACCATTTCCCTGGGTTAGTTACTGTGTGTCTAAGAAGGCTAAAAACTACACTGTCATGGCTATATACTGACAAAAAAACATACAGTACAAGTGTGCTTCCCTGGTGGTGCAGAGGATAAAATACCTGGTGTGGGGACTAAGCATTGCAGGATCAAATCCCACATGTGCAAATTGTCAACATAAGTGTTCAAGATATGATAATCTTTCTTTGATTAAATGTTGTTTAAGTGTCCTATTCAGTGTCCTATTAATGAATGTTCAGTTTGTCAACATATGCTGTGTAAAAAGTATTGGTTTGTGTGATTAAATGCTATGAACTAAATAAAAATGCCAAGTGTCTTGATATCACCTACAATACAGTCCTCTAATGAAAATGACCATTAAATCTGGAGAGAAACATAAGAGGAATGTATTCCAATCCGCTTTAAGAAGCTATGAATTTGCATGCTGAGAATGTTGTAAAACTTAACTATTACTTTTTTTTGTGTTCTGAAGACCTCCAAGACGAGGTAAAATGTATATTTCGCGAACATCAATGGAACCTATGTGAATATCGCAACATCCCAGACAACTCCCATAACTTAATTAAATGTTCTGGGAACCTTTAAATAACTTAGACCAGGTGTTCTATCAACATTCTTACAACATTATAGGAATGTCCTGTGCAACCTAACTTAAACATTGCATCAATGTCATCACAACTGAGCGTATTTTG
>NC_068421.1:80364063-80396563 GCF_023373465.1 Oncorhynchus keta
CTTTGATTTCCATGCAGAGAAACCTTTTTCAGAATTTTCCTCAAGACATCAACCAAACACGCGTGTAATAAAATGTGTATGCAAGAGCGACTGAAAGTACGTGATATAGCCTACTGTGTTCTCCGTTTCGCGCGTCAAACTACGGTTATGTTTTGAACATTGAAAAAGATTCGATCTGGAAAAAGTCACGGTGACATATATGCGATAGCCTCGCACCTCCTGCTCTTCCACCAAGGTGGTCAGTCACCGGTACATGACAAGGTAAGTCATGCCGTGGTGTTAGGCTGGCAGGGTTGCATTATAGCCAGCCATGACTTCATATACCGTTTCCATCAGGAGAGACGCGGCTAAACGCTGTCCAGCGCTGAAGTGCATAAGTGAGAGAGCGATGTTGCAGAATATTCTGGTTTGCTCTCTCTCGATGTGTCCATGACTCCATGTCCTAACACAACGCACCCACAGCTGGACAAAGGGTGTTTGTGCACAAATATAGATTTGTAAAAGTATGTTACATTAAATGAAGTTCCCTTTAATTTACACCACATGGATAATTCAATAAATCATATTTTTTTATATAATAATAGATCTGCTAAAGCACATAAATTCAGCATTTTGACATGTCCCTCCATTCACCCTCTGTGACGAGGGTGAGTATAACCCACTTAACCCCCAAAATCTCAAAGTTTTCACCATCATTGTACAGCCCTATTTATTTTGTTGCTTTGACAAAGTCATTTCTGAAGATTATTATTTATTTCATGTGATTAGTGATTCATTTACGTCTGAACTCGCATTTTAATATGGTCAATAATAATGATAATTAAAACCCATTTTTTCAAAAGAAACATTGAACATCTAATAGTCAAATCATAGTGTAAAAAGCAGGTGAGCTGGTTCATTCTTTTTGGCCATTTTCTGGTGTTTTGTGGTGAAAACTGAATGGGTCGAGTAAGACGTCAACCCTGTTACCCATAAATAGACAGACTAGAAATGTTTTAAGGATATCATATTTTTGGGTGAAGGTTGCATTCAATTGTCACTTCCTGTTGCACACAACAAGCTTCCATTCCCCCTGTCACATGGGTATTTATGGCTGAGTTAAGATGAAATCGTCAATCCAGTTATAGTCAACACTGTTATAGTCAACACTGTTATAGTCAACACTGTTACTTCATTTGGCACTCATAGGCACTTACTATAGTATAGACTTTTTGGGAAACTTTTGAGGTGGTAAAATATGTTTTTATGAAGTTGAGATCCTTATGACAGACTGTTAAAATGAGATGAAACCAAAAGTTTGTTTTGACCAAGTTTATCTTCTCAAAAGGTGTGGAATTACCAAGATGATAATAAGTCGATTTGGTCACGTTGCCACTACTTTTTTGTGGGTTAACCACTTTTTAATAGGCCTTTACACATAGCCCGTGTGGGTATTTTGAAGGGCAGAGTTGTAGCATATGAAGGGTGATTGTGGAAATGCCATCGGGTAAACTGTTCAATATTCCTTAAAACATTATGTTTTGTGACATGTCAGTGAGAGATTAGCGACCGTCGCTCTGTCCTGCTCATTCGGTGCTAAATGCATAACCAACTACCGATCAAACACAATGACGAGGCAACACTTTCTCTCTCGCACGGGCGGTGTGCTCTGATCACATACCGAGAGGAAATAGCCTCTGGCTCGTAGATAAGGTGAGAGGGGACAGGGTACACACACACACACACACACACACACACACACACACACACACACACACACACACACACACACACACACACACACACACACACACACACACACACACACACACACACACACACTTATTTAGGTTTCTCATTAGAAAAAAAACTAAAACGCTGAGAAGATTATATGGTTCAGCCCAATATGGATGAGCCCTGAAAACAACTCCTAACCATACACTTCTCTACTATTGATCTACTCCAACAGATAAAATAAACTAATGATGTTAGAAATATATTTCATTGTGCCTTAACTCCAGACCAACAGCATATAAAGTATGTTATGATCAGTGAATAGCCTTGATCAGATGACTGAGAGTGAGAGAACCAAGTATATTTTATATATTTAAAAAAAGTTTAATTACTGATTGAATGACGCACTGTGTTGGATAACAATGGTGCAAAGCAAGCAAACACATCAGCCTTTGTTCCTCCCTACCAGGGAAGAACAGCAGTTAAATGCCTGTCACAAAATGGAGGCTTAGCCTGAAAATTACCTTTCTACTGTTTATCTCAGCTTCCCTACACACACACACACACACACACACACACACACACACACACACACACACACACACACACACACACACACACACACACACACACACACACACGCACGCACGCACGCACGCACGCACACACACACACACACACACACACACACACACACACACACACACACACACACACACACACACACACACACACACACACACACACACACACACACATACACAGAGAGATAGATGTTCTTTTACCATTTGTACGTTGTTACAACATATTATAAACATATGTGTTTATAATATGACATTTGTAATGTCTTTATTGTTTTGACATTTCTGTATGTGTAATGTTTACTGTTAATTTTTATTGTTTATTTCACTTTTGTATATTATCTACCTCACTTGCTTTGGCAATGTTAACACATGTTTCCCATGCCAATAGAGCCCCTTGAATTGAATTGAAATAGATAGATAGATAGATAGATAGATAGATAGATAGATAGATAGATAGATAGATAGATAGATAGATAGATAGATAGATAGATAGATAGATAATCACGCATGCACACACACAAACCCTGACCATGTTTATGATCTCAGACGTTGTAGCTCATAGTCCCATCTTTTTAATTTCCTTTTATCCCCACAGGCCATTGAGCCATTGACCATCTCTGGCTTGTCAATTATCTTTGGTGATATTTAGTTTAGGCGTACCTCTGTGACTGGGATGACCCTGGATCCTCTATACCGCCACACACACACACACACACACACACACACACACACACACACACACACACACACACACACACACACACACACACACACACACACACACACACACACATAAGCTCACACATACAAGCACACAGACACACACACTCACCCCTAGGGAAGATGAACTAGACTCAATTAAGATCACATCAGTGCTTTCAAAGAGTGGCTCCTGTCACTCCAGGAGAACCCATTGGAGTCGCTGATCCCTAAACACATCATGGAACAGAATAGGGCAGATTGAGTCATTCCCTGTGTCATCACATTATTGAACAGAGTTACAGCCAACTGTTCCAAAGAAGTATGACGAGAGAGAGAGAGAGAGAGAGAGAGAGAGAGAGAGAGAGAGAGAGAGAGAGAGAGAGAGAGAGAGAGAGAGAGAGAGAGAGAGAGAGAGAGAGGGAGTGCACAAGATGGAGAGAAGGAAATTCTGGATGACATTCTGTCCATCATCTGTCTAGTTAAAGGCATGATGCATATGCTGATACATACAGTAGATGTCCATGAGAATGCAGAAATGGTCTGTTCTGATTGAGAGTAAACAGAGCCAAGATGGGTTTGTTTGCATATTATACAAATGCAAGCTGCAAGATCCTAAATGTTTTTTGGATAGAGTGACATCCTGATCTACTGTATGTTCCAGTTATTCTGCACACTGGAGGACCTCTTTTAGAGGCAAAAATAAATATGTTGACCTTAGTGTTACCACAGAGACAGACAAGCACTCCTGTGATGATCCTCTTCAAATGAATTTGACTTGTATTTGATCTGTTCTAGAGACTTGAAGAGAAAGGTGGTCTTTGATAGACCCCTTATTCCATTCCTATTTCAGTCTCATTTTCAATTCTGATTGGTTTTGTTTGTTAGGACAGTACTTACTTGGTAAAGCTGAGAAGATACAAAACTTTCACACCGATATTTGACCAAATAAGGCATCCCAGATAAGACAGATGGGGCAGAGATATTTACGAAATAAACACAAAACAGGATTATTCCTGTACTGTATATCTATAGCTATGCGTAAAACCCAAACCCTACCACCAGCATCATCAGTCATACGAACCAAATACTATCTGAACCCAGTCATACAGTTGCTGCAGCCAGCCTAATCATTCGACATATAGTCACAGTGCTGCAGCTAGCCTAATCATTTAGGGATACAGTCACAGTGCTGCAGCTAGCCTAATCATAGAGACATACAGTCACAGTGCTGCTGCTAGCCTCATCATTTAGGGATACAGTCACAGTGCTGCCGCTAGCCTAATCATTTAGGGATACAGTCACAGTGCTGCAGCTAGCCTAATCATATATACATACAGTCACAGTGCTGCAGCTAGCCTAATCATATATACATACACTCACAGTGCTGCAGCTAGCCTCATCATATAGACATATAGTCACAGTGCTGCAGCTAGCCTCATCATATAGACATACATTCACTGTGTCTCCTGACCCCTCCTGTCTCAGCCTCCAGTATTTATGCTGCAGTAGTTTATGTGTCGGGGGGCTAGGGTCAGTTTGTTATATCTGGAGTACTTCTCCTGTCCTATTCGGTGTCCTGTGTGAATTTAAGTGTGCTCTCTCTAATTCTCTCTTTCTCTCTTTCTTTCTCTCTCTCAGAGGACCTGAGCCCTAGGACCATGCCTCAGGACTACCTGACATGATGACTCCTTGCTGTCCCCAGTCCACCTGGCCGTGCTGCTGCTCCAGTTTCAACTGTTCTGCCTTATTATTATTGGACCATGCTGGTCATTTATGAACATTTGAACATCTTGGCCATGTTCTGTTATAATCTCCACCCGGCACAGCCAGAAGAGGACTGGCCACCCCACATAGCCTGGTTCCTCTCTAGGTTTCTTCCTAGGTTTTGGCCTTTCTAGGGAGTTTTTCCTAGCCACCGTGCTTCTACACCTGCATTGCTTGCTGTTTGGGGTTTTAGGCTGGGTTTCTGTACAGCACTTTGAGATATCAGCTGATGTACGAAGGGCTATATAAATACATTTGATTTGATTTGACAGTGCTGCAGCTAGCCTAATCATATATACATACAATCACAGTGCTGCAGCTAGCCTAATCATATAGACATACAGTCACAGTGCTGCAGCTAGCCTAATCATATAGACATACAGTCACAGTGCTGCAGCTAGCCTAATCATATATACATACAGTCACAGTGCTGCAGCTAGCCTCATCATATAGACATACAGTCACAGTGCTGCAGCTAGCCTCATCATATAGACTGTATGTGCTGCAGTGCTGCAGCTAGCCTCAACATATAGACTGTATGTGCTGCAGTGCTGCAGCTAGCCTAATCATTTAGGGATACAGTCACTGTGCTGCAGCCAGCTTAATCATACAGTCATACAGGCAGAGTGCATGTGACTATTATAGGGTCAGATTAAAGCTTCTCACTTTCTTATCAAAGCAACAATTACTTAAAAGATATTTCTGCTAAAGGGAGTTATTTTCGGATGCTAATATGCGGGGATTATGCAAGAAAGAGAGAGGGGGAGATGGAGAGGGTGTTTGCAAAAATTAAATATAAATCCTCTAAAAAGTGTGCAGCTAATTTGTCCCCCAGGCTTTGCTCTCCTCAGAGAGCGCTGTGCTCAGGTGCATGACTGTGATAAGATAACACACCTTGAACTAACACAACAGAGCTTCTGGATCAGAGGTACTATGGTTGGATTTGATGGTAAGGGTAAGTGACAAGTGCTCCAGTAGAAAACTGATATTCTTGTCATGTTTACAGCAACATGTCACGATGCACTGAGGCACATTTGATCTGATATATTAAAGAATGCCATCCCCATATTTCCCAGGATAGGACTTTTAGATTCAGTGTAAGTGAACTATGCATTTAATCATGGTTTTCAAAAACAACAGTGACAAAGTACGTGAGAAAGAGATAGAGAGGAGAGAGAGGGAGAGAAAGAAGGGGGGAGAAAGACAGACAAAGAGAGAGGGGGAGAGAGGGAGGGAGAGAGGGGCAAGAGGGAAAGAGAGAGAAGGGGAGGGAGGGAGGGAGGGAGGGAGGGGAGGGAGGGAGGGAGGGAGGGAGGGAGGGAGGGAGGGAGGGAGGGAGGGAGGGAGGGAGGGAGGGGAGGGAGGGGGAGGGAGGGAGGGAGGGAGGGAGGGAGGGAGGGAGGGAGGACCATCACAGCTATTCAGCTTAGATTTAGGAGGGAGCAGAAAGAGCAGGAGGCTGGTGGCACATAAATTTAGGAAGACGGGCTCATAGTAGTGTCTGGAACGGAATGAATGAAATGGTATCAAATTCATGTGTTTGATACCATTCAATTCACTGCATTCAAGACATTATTATGAGCCGTCCTTCCCTCAGCAGCCTCCTGTGCTGTGTTTGTGTTTGTGTGTGTCTGTGGCTTACCTGATGAAAATAACCCTTCCATCCTCTATCCTCATGTACTTTATATAATAATAATAATAATATAATATATGCCATTTAGCAGACGCTTTTATCCAAAGCGACTTACAGTCATGTGTGCATACATTCTACGTATGGGTGGTCCCGGGAATCAAACCCACTACCCTGGCGTTACAAGCACCATGCTCTACCAACTGAGCTACAGAAGGACCACGAAACAACAGAATGAGGGATGGGTGACACGAGGGAGAGCTTAATTCAGAGAGGTGGGGAGAGGAGAGGGAGAAGGAAGAGAATTGAATGAGGGACAGAGGGAAACAAGTGGATGAGTAGAGAGGTGGAATCAAGCGTTTGTCTGGCTGCATGGTCATATCTGATTAAAGTCAGATATGTCCTTCTGTAGCTCAGTTGGTAGAGCATGGCGCTTGTAACGCCAGGGTAGTGGGTTCGATTCCCGGGACCACCCATACGTAGAATGTATGCACACATGACTGTAAGTTGCTTTGGATAAAAGCGTCTGCTAAAATGGCATATATTATTATTATTATATTATGCACTAGGCTGAATGGAGAGAAAGTCCTTTTCTGTGGCTATAACCACTGAGGAAGCAGTCTCTCTCTTGTGTCTGATTGTAATCCTCTGTAGTCCTCAGGCCCTGAGAGTGGATTCACTTTCAACTGCAGCCACCACAGATCTTTATCAACAAATACCCTCGCTACCTTGTTCAAGGCTTTCCCCGAAAATAGAAAGGATGTTGGAGTCAGGCCTACTGTTTGAGAGCAATTCAGTCTGTTACAATTGTGTAAAATGTATTATTTGAAACACAGCAATTGAATGATTTGTGTCTAGACATCCCTGATTTCCATCTAGACGAAATAAACACTCAAAAAGTATTTTCTTCATCTGTCATAAACAGTGCAGATTTAGACTTTCTACAGAATCAGGGAATCATCGCCACCTTTTAATTCAAATCAGTAGCATTGTTAGTCAATGGTCTGTTTTTCTGTTCCCACAGCAAGGCAACACAATCAGGAGGTGCAGTATATTCCTACATTCACTGGTCTTGTTTTTGACCAGTTACATTAAGATGAGAATGAAGGAAATCCCAGCTGTCTCCATCATCTATGTCTAAACCACGTCAATTAATCCTAAAGCTATCTGAACCCATGATCACTACAGACCAATTAGAACACATGACACTAATGATGCTTCCTCCTCTGTTCCAATAAGATCATCCATAGATCACCTGACATATCACCTGACATACCAGGCTAGGAAAAGGGTTGCATCACAAATATCACCCTATTCCCTATATAGTGCAATACTTTTGACCAGGGCCCAGTGCACTATGTAGGGAATAGGGTGGCATTTGGGATGCACACCAGACTAACCTGTAAAACCCCAAACTAAGTATGGGATGGATTAAAATCCAAATAAAAAGTGCCTGGTAATCTGGCTGAATCATAATGCAGCTCCAGCCCACCTGATAAAAATCTGCCGTCTGCTGTTATTTCAGTTGTGCTTTTATCACACATATTTCACACATCCGCGAGCATGCTCACCTTTCACAAGCACACACACACTATCTATGAAGACCATTATCATAAATGATCATCCCCTCTGGTTCTCTATGTGGATTTATGGATACTGTGTTGTGCGGCTCTGACACATTTCATTGGCTGTTCATCCTCACCAAGGTTATGTGGCAGGTAAATCCTGACCAGTCAGAAAGGAGCACAGGGAATCTCCTCATTTTTGATTTTTGATTTATTTAACCCTTATTTTACCAGGTAAGTTGACTGAGAACACATTCTCATTTACAGCAACAACCTGGGGAATAGCTACAGGGGAGAGGAAGGTGAATGAATTAACCAATTGGAAGCTCCTATAGACATTCATCACAGAACTTTGTGAGGAAGTGATGATAAATACTTTTCTTGGAACCACAGCAAAGTATGAGAAATACTGTATCAGTTTTTAAACAGCAAGTATGGTATGTCAAAACAACACTAATACTAGTGTTGCTAGTTATCCTGTTGAGTAGGTGTGTGGCACAACCACTAGTATAGTGCTGGATGAAGGTCAGGTCAGGACTTCAGACACCTTCATCGCTAAATAATTAAAAACAAAAAAAACTAAGTTTTAAGTGAGAATAGGCATTGGTCTGTAGCTGAAAATAAATGAAAGTCACATAAGCACCACAAGGCCTTTTCCACCCATACTCTATAAATGTTTGACCTACTACAGTATCTATGTTGGTATTGTACTGTGTGTAGGTAGGTTTCTTGGGATTCAAACATTCTCAAACAGCCTAATTCAAACTCTTAGAGAAGGCACTTCCAGAATAATGTGATGTTTGGTCAGTAGCTGCCCAACATAAAAGGTGGTTGTGTTGAACACAGCAGCTCAGATCGATAGAGCCTGTCTGCATTCCTGATCTCTGTAACTGTTAGCTTACACTGTGTAATATTAACAAAAGCTCAGAACCACTTGTGTTTCAAACATGGTCCTGTTTTATCAATTGCAGTGCTGATCAATGGACAGTTCGTTGATATGTAGCTTAAAGTTATGTTTGTACTTGTAATTATTTTTGCAATAAAGATGGTGACAATAATACACATTTACAATAGGCCTATATCTAAAAATACATACAGCCAAATTATATACAGTTGAAGTCGGAAGTTTACATACACCTCAGCCAAATACATTTAAACTCAGTTTCACAATTCCTGACATTTAATACTATTAAAATCTCCCTGTCTTAGGTCATTTAGGATTGTGAATGTTCATCGAGATTGGTGTCAAATCGCACAGTCAACATAGTGTATGTAAACTTCTGACCCACTGGAATTGTGATACAGTGAATTTTAAGTGAAATAATCTGTCTGTAAACAATTGTTGGAAAAATTACTTGTGTCATGCACAAATTAGATGTCCTAACCGACTTGCCAACACTATAATTTGTCAACAAGAAATTTGTGGAGTGGATAAAAAACAAGTTTTAATGACTTTAATGTGTGTATGTAAACTTCGACTTCAACTGTATATAGATATATACACTATGTATACAAAAGTATGTGGACATCACTTCAAATTAGTGGATTCGGCTATTTCAGCCACACAAGTTGCTGAAAGGTGTATAAAATCAAGCACACAGCCATGCAATCTTCATAGACAAACATTGGCAGGAGAATGACCTTACTGAAGAACTAGTAGAGCAGCCGCACACCATGAGATCATCATGCACAATGCCAAGCGTAGGCTAGATTGGTGTAAAGCTCACTGCCATTGGACTTTGGAGCAGTGGAAACGCGTTCTCTTGCGTGATGAATCATGCTTCACCATCTGGCAGTCCGATGGACAAATGCATAGTGCCAACTGTAAAGTTTGGTGGAGGAGGAAAATAATGGTCTTGGGCTGTTTTTCATGGTTCTAACTAGGCTCATTAGTTCCAGTGAAGGGAAATCTTAACGTTAGAGCAGACAATGACATTCTCAACAATTCTGTCCTTCCATCATTGTGGCAACAGTCCGGAGAAGGCTCTTTCATGTTTCAGCATGAAAATGTCCACATGCACAAAGCAAGGTCCAATACAAAAATAGTTTGTCAAGATTGGTGTTAGAAGAACTTGACTGGCCTGCATGGAGCCCTGACCTCAACCCCATAGAATAGCTTTGGGAGGAATTGGAATGCATTCTGCGAGCCAGGCCTAATCGTCCAACATCGGTGCCCGACCTCACTAATGGTCTTGTTGCTGAATGGAAGCAAGTCCCCGCAGCAATGTTCCAACTTAATACCAGAAAGTCTTCCCAGAAGAGTGGAGGCTGTTATAGCAGCAAAGCAAACTGAAGCAAATATTTACTAGGCGATTAAAGAATATAGTTGGCTAGATGAATACAGGAGCGAGAAATACAGATGAGCTGTTCTCAATGGAAGACTTCTGAAATATTTTCTCTCGCCAAGGTGAAGTGTAACTATGAACATATCATAGTCATCCACCGCGGTGGAAACCACTTGGGACACACAAAGCGGACAGCCCTGGTGCGTCAGATGTGAGCTGATTTGGAAGTAGTCATCCGAATATTCCCCGGGACAATGGTGATCTACTCTGACATCACACAGTGTAGGAGTTGGATGTTCCAGTGGGAGGAGGACATCAGCAAGCGCATAGAGATGGGCCCTCGGAGTGTGGTGTCAGGAAAATAACCTCACACTCAACGTCAACAAAACAAAGGAGATGATCGTGAACTTCAGGAAACAGCAGCGGGAGCAGCCCCCTATCCACATCGACAGGACAGTAGTGGAGAAGGTGGAAAGTAAGTTCCTTGCCGTACACATCACGGACAAACTGAAATGGTCCACCCACACAGACACTGTGGTGAAGAAGGCGCAACAGCGCCTCTTCAACCTCAGGAGGCTGAAGAAATGTGGCTTGTCACCAAAAACACTCACAAACTTTTACAGATGCACAATCGAGAGCATCCTGTCTGGCTGTATCACCACCTGGTACGGCAACTGCTCCGCCCACAACCGGAAGGCTCTCCAGAGGGTAGTGAGGTCTGCACAACGCATCACCAGGGGCAAACTACCTGCCCTCCAGGACACCTACACCACCTGATGTCACAGGAAGGCCAAAAAGATCATCAAGGACAACAACCACCCGAGCCGCTGCCTGTTCACCCCGCTATCATCCAGAGAGCGAGGTCAGTGCAGTTGTATCAAAGGCCATCAGACTGTTAAACAGCCATCACTAACATTGAGTGGCAGCTGCCAACAAACTGACTCAAATCTCTAGCCACTTTAATAATAAAAAATTGGATGCATTAATTGTATCACTAGTCACTTTAAACAATGCCACTTTATATAATGTTTATATACCCTACATTACTCATCTCATATGTATATACTGTACTCTATACCATCTACTGCATCTTGCCTATGCCATTCGGCCATCGCTTATCCATATATGCATATGTACATATTTTTATTCATTCCTCTACACTTGTGTGTGTATAAGGTAGTTGTTGTGAAATTGTTAGGAATTGTTAGATTATTTGTTAGATATTACTGCACGGTCGGAACTAGAAGCACAAGCATTTCGCTACACTCGCATTAACATCTGCTAACCATGTGTATGTGACCAATACAATTTGATTTGCTTTAATTTGATGGCCTGGCGCTCTGTCAACCAGCTGGTGTTTGCATTTTTCCATGACAGGTGTATGCCCACAATCCATCACTCTGCCATAAAGCACTATGTCCCCGGTCAGTACCGTAGGGATGGCGTGCATCTCACGGATGAGGGCAATGACCTCTTCCTTGAGAGTCTAAGGGCTGGGCCCGGATCCACAAACCATCTCAGAGCAGACAATTGGTTGAGCCATTTTGCTCCATTTTACTCCTGGGTAAAAATGAAATCTGTGCGTGAAGTCATCAGAGTCACACCTAGTGGACAGATATTTAGGACACCTCAGAACTTGTCCTAACCAGTTAAGAGTTACCAGCAGGTGTCTTGATAATAGAACAAGGCAGTGCGTCAGTGGTTCCTGCACCACAGAAAGGAAATTGCTTTGGAGTTGAAAGAATATTTCTATATAATCAACCATAAATAATCTAGACCTACATGCAACAGTATCTGTTGCACTTTTGACAATGATTTCACGAGACCTAATTAACATGATACATTGTATGCCTAAATACTTATAACCACTAGTCTAATAAATAATCCAAACATTTTTTTCAATTATTTAATGTTATTTCAAGCAGAATATCATGTTGTTAAAAATATATGTCTAAATTGGTCATGCCTATAAGCGAGTAATGGAAAGTAATTTAATTGTCTTCGGTATTATAGGCCTTTCAAATGTTTTATACAACATTATCGGTGTTTGATGCTATTCCATTTTTTATCCATTCTGGTCATTATTATGAGCCATCCTCCCCTCAGCAGCCTCCTGTGAGCTGGATGTACAAAACCAATGGCCTGGGACATGGTGTCACGACTTCCGCCGAAGTCGGCTCCTCTCCTTGTTCGTGCGACGTTCGGCGATCAACGTCACCGGCTTTCTAGCCATCATCGCTCCATTTTTCATATGTCCATTTGTTTTGTCTTGTCCCATACACACTTGGTTTTCATTCCCTATCAATCTACATGTATTTAGCCCTCTGTTTCCCATCATGTCTTTGTGTGTAATTGTTTATTGTTATGTGGTTTGTCAGGCACATTACTTTTGTTTCTTCCGTGGTTTTGGCACTTGTATGTTTTTATTGTGTTGTCAATTTGGAACGTAATTAAAGTAGAGCCTGTTTGCTACACTCTGTTCTCCTGCACCTGACTTCGCCTCCGCTACACACGCTTAACACATGGACATCTCGAAAGAGGATTTTTGACCAGAGCCCTATGGGACAATGAAGAGTATCTGCTGCTCCAACAACAGCTAAAGGGAATCTGAATAAAATAAACACAAATAAATAGGGTTCCATTTGGGAAATATAGTAAATAAGACACTTCAGCCGTATTGATTTTTTTTCTGATACACTTCTCTATTCTCCATGAGGCCCTCCATCAAACTGATCACTTCTCTATTCTCCATGAGGCCCTCCATCAAGCTGATCACTTCACTATCCTCCATGAGGTACTCCATCAAACTGATCACTTCACTATCCTCCATGAGGCACTCCATCAAACTGATCACTTCACTATTCTCCATGAGGCACTCCATCAAACTGATCACTTCACTATCCTCCATGAGGCACTCCATCAAACTGATCACTTCACTATTCTCCATGAGGCCCTCCATCAAACTGATCACTTCACTATTCTCCATGAGGCCCTCCATCAAACTGATCACTTCACTATCCTCCATGAGGCACTCCATCAAACTGATCACTTCACTATTCTCCATGAGGCCCTCCATCAAACTGATCACATCACTATTCTCCATGAGGCACTCCATCAAACTGATCACTTCTCTATTCTCCATGAGGCCCTCCATCAAACTGATCACTTCACTATTCTCCATGAGGCCCTCCATCAAACTGATCACTTCTCTATTCTCCATGAGGCACTCCATCAAACTGATCACTTCTCTATTTTCCATGAGGCCCTCCATCAAACTGATCACTTCTCTATTCTCCATGAGGCACTCCATCAAACTGATCACTTCTCTATTCTCCATGAGGCCCTCCATCAAACTGATCACTTCTCTATTCTCCATGAGGCCCTCCATCAAACTGATCACTTCTCTATCCTCCATGAGGTACTCCATCAAACTGATCACTTCTCTATTCTCCATGAGGCACTCCATCAAACTGATCACTTCTCTATTCTCCATGAGGCCCTCCATCAAACTGATCACTTCTCTATTCTCCATGAGGCCCTCCATCAAACTGATCACTTCTCTATCCTCCATGAGGCACTCCATCAAACGGATCACTTCACTATCCTCCATGAGGCACTCCATCAAACTGATCACTTCTCTATTCTCCATGAGGCCCTCCATCAAACTGATCACTTCACTATCCTCCATGAGGTACTCCATCAAACTGATCACTTCACTATTCTCCATGAGGCCCTCCATCAAACTGATCACTTCTCTATTCTCCATGAGGCACTCCATCAAACTGATCACTTCTCTATTCTCCATGAGGCCCTCCATCAAACTGATCACTTCACTATCCTCCATGAGGCACTCAATCAAACTGATCACTTCACTATTCTCCATGAGGCACTCCATCAAACTGATCACTTCACTATCCTCCATGAGGCACTCCATCAAACTGATCACTTCACTATTCTCCATGAGGCCCTCCATCAAACTGATCACTTCACTATTCTCCATGAGGCCCTCCATCAAACTGATCACTTCACTATCCTCCATGAGGCACTCCATCAAACTGATCACTTCACTATTCTCCATGAGGCCCTCCATCAAACTGATCACTTCACTATTCTCCATGAGGCACTCCATCAAACTGATCACTTCTCTATTCTCCATGAGGCCCTCCATCAAACTGATCACTTCACTATTCTCCATGAGGCCCTCCATCAAACTGATCACTTCTCTATTCTCCATGAGGCACTCCATCAAACTGATCACTTCTCTATTTTCCATGAGGCCCTCCATCAAACTGATCACTTCTCTATTCTCCATGAGGCACTCCATCAAACTGATCACTTCTCTATTCTCCATGAGGCCCTCCATCAAACTGATCACTTCTCTATTCTCCATGAGGCCCTCCATCAAACTGATCACTTCTCTATCCTCCATGAGGTACTCCATCAAACTGATCACTTCTCTATTCTCCATGAGGCACTCCATCAAACTGATCACTTCTCTATTCTCCATGAGGCCCTCCATCAAACTGATCACTTCTCTATTCTCCATGAGGCCCTCCATCAAACTGATCACTTCTCTATCCTCCATGAGGCACTCCATCAAACGGATCACTTCACTATCCTCCATGAGGCACTCCATCAAACTGATCACTTCTCTATTCTCCATGAGGCCCTCCATCAAACTGATCACTTCACTATCCTCCATGAGGTACTCCATCAAACTGATCACTTCACTATTCTCCATGAGGCCCTCCATCAAACTGATCACTTCTCTATTCTCCATGAGGCACTCCATCAAACTGATCACTTCTCTATTCTCCATGAGGCCCTCCATCAAACTGATCACTTCACTATCCTCCATGAGGTACTCCATCAAACTGATCACTTCACTATTCTCCATGAGGCCCTCCATCAAACTGATCACTTCACTATCCTCCATGAGGCACTCCATCAAACTGATCACTTCACTATCCTCCATGAGGCACTCCATCAAACTGATCACTTCACTATTCTCCATGAGGCCCTCCATCAAACTGATCACTTCACTATTCTCCATGAGGCCCTCCATCAAACTGATCACTTCACTATCCTCCATGAGGCACTCCATCAAACTGATCACTTCACTATTCTCCATGAGGCCCTCCATCAAACTGATCACTTCACTATTCTCCATGAGGCACTCCATCAAACTGATCACTTCTCTATTCTCCATGAGGCCCTCCATCAAACTGATCACTTCACTATTCTCCATGAGGCCCTCCATCAAACTGATCACTTCTCTATTCTCCATGAGGCACTCCATCAAACTGATCACTTCTCTATTTTCCATGAGGCCCTCCATCAAACTGATCACTTCTCTATTCTCCATGAGGCACTCCATCAAACTGATCACTTCTCTATTCTCCATGAGGCCCTCCATCAAACTGATCACTTCTCTATTCTCCATGAGGCCCTCCATCAAACTGATCACTTCTCTATCCTCCATGAGGTACTCCATCAAACTGATCACTTCTCTATTCTCCATGAGGCACTCCATCAAACTGATCACTTCTCTATTCTCCATGAGGCCCTCCATCAAACTGATCACTTCTCTATTCTCCATGAGGCCCTCCATCAAACTGATCACTTCACTATCCTCCATGAGGCACTCCATCAAACTGATCACTTCACTATCCTCCATGAGGCACTCCATCAAACTGATCACTTCACTATTCTCCATGAGGCCCTCCATCAAACTGATCACTTCACTATCCTCCATGAGGTACTCCATCAAACTGATCACTTCACTATTCTCCATGAGGCCCTCCATCAAACTGATCACTTCTCTATACTCCATGAGGCACTCCATCAAACTGATCACTTCTCTATTCTCCATGAGGCCCTCCATCAAGCTGATCACTTCACTATCCTCCATGAGGTACTCCATCAAACTGATCACTTCACTATTCTCCATGAGGCCCTCCATCAAACTGATCACTTCTCTATTCTCCATGAGGCACTCCATCAAACTGATCACTTCTCTATTCTCCATGAGGCCCTCCATCAAACTGATCACTTCACTATCCTCCATGAGGTACTCCATCAAACTGATCACTTCACTATTCTCCATGAGGCCCTCCATCAAACTGATCACTTCACTATCCTCCATGAGGCACTCCATCAAACTGATCACTTCACTATCCTCCATGAGGCACTCCATCAAACTGATCACTTCACTATTCTCCATGAGGCCCTCCATCAAACTGATCACTTCACTATTCTCCATGAGGCCCTCCATCAAACTGATCACTTCACTATCCTCCATGAGGCACTCCATCAAACTGATCACTTCACTATTCTCCATGAGGCCCTCCATCAAACTGATCACTTCACTATTCTCCATGAGGCACTCCATCAAACTGATCACTTCTCTATTCTCCATGAGGCCCTCCATCAAACTGATCACTTCACTATTCTCCATGAGGCCCTCCATCAAACTGATCACTTCTCTATTCTCCATGAGGCACTCCATCAAACTGATCACTTCTCTATTTTCCATGAGGCCCTCCATCAAACTGATCACTTCTCTATTCTCCATGAGGCACTCCATCAAACTGATCACTTCTCTATTCTCCATGAGGCCCTCCATCAAACTGATCACTTCTCTATTCTCCATGAGGCCCTCCATCAAACTGATCACTTCTCTATCCTCCATGAGGTACTCCATCAAACTGATCACTTCTCTATTCTCCATGAGGCACTCCATCAAACTGATCACTTCTCTATTCTCCATGAGGCCCTCCATCAAACTGATCACTTCTCTATTCTCCATGAGGCCCTCCATCAAACTGATCACTTCACTATCCTCCATGAGGCACTCCATCAAACTGATCACTTCACTATCCTCCATGAGGCACTCCATCAAACTGATCACTTCACTATTCTCCATGAGGCCCTCCATCAAACTGATCACTTCACTATCCTCCATGAGGTACTCCATCAAACTGATCACTTCACTATTCTCCATGAGGCCCTCCATCAAACTGATCACTTCTCTATTCTCCATGAGGCACTCCATCAAACTGATCACTTCTCTATTCTCCATGAGGCCCTCCATCAAACTGATCACTTCACTATCCTCCATGAGGTACTCCATCAAACTGATCACTTCACTATTCTCCATGTGGCCCTCCATCAAACTGATCACTTCACTATCCTCCATGAGGCACTCCATCAAACTGATCACTTCTCTATTCTCCATGAGGCCCTCCATCAAACTGATCACTTCACTATTCTCCATGAGGCACTCCATCAAACTGATCACTTCACTATCCTCCATGAGGCCCTCCATCAAACTGATCACTTCTCTATTCTCCATGAGGCCCTCCATCAAACTGATCACTTCACTATCCTCCATGAGGCACTCCATCAAACTGATCACTTCTCTATTCTCCATGAGGCCCTCCATCAAACTGATCACTTCACTATTCTCCATGAGGCACTCCATCAAACTGATCACTTCTCTATCCTCCATGAGGCACTCCATCAAACTGATCACTTCTCTATTCTCCATGAGGCCCTCCATCAAACTGATCACTTCACTATCCTCCATGAGGCACTCCATCAAACTGATCACTTCACTATCCTCCATGAGGCACTCCATCAAACTGATCACTTCACTATTCTCCATGAGGCCCTCCATCAAACTGATCACTTCACTATCCTCCATGAGGCACTCCATCAAACTGATCACTTCACTATCCTCCATGAGGCACTCCATCAAACTGATCACTTCACTATCCTCCATGAGGCACTCCATCAAACTGATCACTTCTCTATTCTCCATGAGGCCCTCCATCAAACTGATCACTTCACTATTCTCCATGAGGCCCTCCATCAAACTGATCACTTCACTATCCTCCATGAGGCCCTCCATCAAACTGATCACTTCTCTATTCTCCATGAGGCCCTCCATCAAACGGATCACTTCACTATCCTCCATGAGGCCCTCCATCAAACGGATCACTTCTCTATCCTCCATGAGGCACTCCATCAAACTGATCACTTCTCTATTCTCCATGAGGCACTCCATCAAACTGATCACTTCACTATCCTCCATGAGGCCCTCCATCAAACGGATCACTTCTCTATCCTCCATGAGGCACTCCATCAAACTGATCACTTCTCTATTCTCCATGAGGCACTCCATCAAACTGATCACTTCACTATCCTCCATGAGGCCCTCCATCAAACGGATCACTTCTCTATCCTCCATGAGGCACTCCATCAAACTGATCACTTCACTATCCTCCATGAGGCACTCCATCAAACGGATCACTTCTCTATTCTCCATGAGGCCCTCCATCAAACTGATCACTTCACTATCCTCCATGAGGCACTCCATCAAACTGATCACTTCACTATCCTCCATGAGGCACTCCATCAAACGGATCACTTCTCTATTCTCCATGAGGCCCTCCATTAAACTGATCACTTCACTATCCTCCATGAGGCACTCCATCAAACTGATCACTTCTCTATTCTCCATGAGGCACTCCATCAAACTGATCACTTCTCTATTCTCCATGAGGCACTCCATCAAACTGATCACGTCTCTATTCTCCATGAGGCCCTCCATCAAGCTGATCACTTCTCTATTCTCCATGAGGCACTCCATCAAACTGATCACTTCACTATCCTCCATGAGGCACTCCATCAAACTGATCACTTCACTATCCTCCATGAGGTACTCCATCAAACTGATCACTTCTCTATTCTCCATGAGGCACTCCATCAAACTGATCACGTCTCTATTCTCCATGAGGCCCTCCATCAAGCTGATCACTTCTCTATTCTCCATGAGGCCCTCCATCAAACTGATCACTTCACTATCCTCCATGAGGCACTCCATCAAACTGATCACTTCACTATCCTCCATGAGGCACTCCATCAAACTGATCACTTCACTATCCTCCATGAGGCACTCCATCAAACTGATCACTTCACTATCCTCCATGAGGCACTCCATCAAACTGATCACTTCACTATCCTCCATGAGACACTCCATCAAACTGATCACTTCACTATCCTCCATGAGGCACTCCATCAAACTGATCACTTCACTATCCTCCATGAGGCACTCCATCAAACTGATCACTTCACTATCCTCCATGAGGCACTCCATCAAACTGATCACTTCACTATCCTCCATGAGGCACTCCATCAAACTGATCACTTCACTATCCTCCATGAGGCACTCCATCAAACTGATCACTTCTCTATTCTCCATGAGGCCCTCCATCAAACTGATCACTTCACTATCCTCCATGAGGCACTCATTCAAACTGATCACTTCACTATCCTCCATGAGGCACTCCATCAAACTGATCACTTCTCTATTCTCCATGAGGCACTCCATCAAACTGATCACTTCACTATCCTCCATGAGGCACTCCATCAAACTGATCACTTCTCTATTCTCCATGAGGCCCTCCATCAAACTGATCACTTCACTATCCTCCATGAGGCACTCCATCAAACTGATCACTTCACTATCCTCCATGAGGCACTCCATCAAACTGATCACTTCTCTATTCTCCATGAGGCCCTCCATCAAACTGATCACTTCACTATCCTTCTATCTGTCCCTGCTCTGTCCCTGGACACACACACTGAGTTGGTCTCAGCTAATAGTGATGTCACAGTCACACTGATCAATACCACATTAATGCCTTCCCCTTGCACACACACGTGCACATGCACACGCACTCGCACACACACACCCACACACAATACCCCAACTACAATTGTGTGTGTATGTGGTGTATACCCCAATCAGATTACCCCTGACTTGCCGCAAACACAGGGAGTAGAGAAGGTTAAACAGGAAATATTGAATAAGAACTAATATGGGAAATGATTGTACCTGTGGTGGGCCCTGCCATCTCATTTAGTATGGAAATTGAAAGTCATAAATCCAGAGTCAGGCTTGGAAGGGTCCTCTTAAGTTTGGGATAATTGAGTGCCCTGTCCTGTCCTGTCATGACTCCAAGTGTACTGCTCAGAGTGCCAAGGGGTGTGTGTGTGCGTGCGGTGGGTGGGTGGTGAGTGGTAGAGGTGTGTACAGTATTTTCTTTATATACTCATAAATAACCCAGGAGATATGCCCCTTATCCTCCTTTCACCCAGCAATTAATTTTTCTTTTCTCCAGTGGGCATCATTTCTTGGTCCGTATCTCTGAGGCCATACAAGCCATCATATTAAGTCATGTTGTTCCTTTGAGAGAACATTCTGGGCTTTTCAATGATGTCACATATGGTCGTGAAAAAGTTAGTACACACCCCTGGAAAGTTTGCATTTTTTGTAAATATTTGGACAGATGGATATGTAATCCTCACTTCAACACTGACAAATAAAGGTAACCTAATATAACAAATGAAACTGGAAGATTATACTTTGCAATCATTTATTCATCAAAAATCTACAGAAATGCAATTCCATAGTGCTGAAAACACAAGTACACCCCAAACTTCAATAGCTGGTGTTGCCCCCTTTGGCTGAAATAACTTAATGCAGCTGTTTCTTGTCAGCATTAAGCCCCCCAGAGGCCCACTTTCAGTTCACACAGACAAAATAGAGTCATAAGAACCCTCTATTATGTTGCATAAAACAACCATTTGATCCAATAACAGTATTATAACATAATCTTGTAATTTCTCTAACAGTGTGTGTGCTTGCTTGCAAGTACAAAAAACATGTTGACTCACACTACTTGTATAGAAACGCCAATGCGATCCCCCTCTTTCATGTTGAAGAAACGGTCTATGACTCTGTCAACCAGTACATGCTTTTAGTTTTTGTTGCTCTAGGCTACCTGGCTAAAATGCTTGCTCGCTAGCCTAACCTAACGCTAACTTCCTTTCATGGGCAATGATGAGCCATCAAGTTAACATTAATCTACTACATCTAACTTCCATGTACAACATGAACTTCCATCCTCTCAGGCCGGGGGCACAATGTATGAATTAAGGGTTGGATCAGAATCGGCATTATAATCATTGGCCAGTACGGAGAATTAAGTAAAACCACAAGTCCAAATCCCTATCTCCATCCATGGCTAATTTAGGCAAGGGACAATTTTAGCTCGCCACCAGAGGACAACAACACAACAATTCAATTTTTTTCTATCAATAACGTTGGGCTTTGATGTGATGTGATTGGTGTGAAGCCAAATCGAAACTGGCTTCCCTTGACAATTCTTTTTGGGTGAACCAGGACCATTCACAGTTGAGCTCACTCAGTGCTTTTTCCAGTGAGATACATTCAGCCTCTTGCGAATTGAAGGACAATTATTGCATGATAAATCCATTGTTTGATATGTGTTTTTTATTTGTCAATTTTTGGGGGAAGCCTGGCTTCCTTTGGCATCCATGAATACACACCACTGAATTTCAGAAGGATCAAAATGGTCCCCTGTTGTGGCTTTTATGAACTTTGAGTGGTTCTGGAACAGTTCTGACCAATATTTCTGTGTACAGCGCACTCTGTGAATGGCACAACATCAACTTCCTTATATTTCCTAAAAGTTCTGGTTGTCCCGATTCATATGCGCTATTGCAAGCACAGCTGTGAGTTTCACAAACACAGGAAATTGGTTATTTGCATAGGGAGTGACAAGTCACATTTTCTGGCAGGCAGACTAAATAACTTTTTTGCCCGCTTTGAGGACAATACAGTGCCACTGACACTGCCCGCAACTAAAACATGCGGACTCTCCTTCACTGCAGCCGACGTGAGGAAAACATTTAAACGTGTCAACCCTCGCAAGGCTGCAGGCCCAGACAGGCCCAGACAGCATCCCCTCAGAGCATGCGCAGACCAGCTGGCTGGTGTGTTTACGGACATATTCAATCAATCCCTATCCCAGTCTGTTGTTCCCACATGCTTCAAGAGGGCCACCATTGTTCCTGTTCCCAAGAAAGCTAAGGTAACTGAGCTAAACGACTACCGCCCCGTAGCACTCACTTCCGTCATCATGAAGTGCTTTGAGAGACTAGTCAAGGACCATATCACCTCCACCCTACCTGACACCCTAGACCCACTCCAATTTGCTTACCGCCCAAATAGGTCCACAGACGATGCAATCTCAACCACACTGCACACTGCCCTAACCCATCTGGACAAGAGGAATACCTATGTGAGAATTCTGTTCATTGACTACAGCTCGGCATTTAACACCATAGTGCCCTCCAAGCTCGTCATCAAGCTCGAGACCCTGGGTCTCGACCCCGCCCTGTGCAACTGGGTACTGGACTTCCTGACGGGCCGCCCCCAGGTGGTGAGGGTAGGCAACAACATTTCCACCCCGCTGATCCTCAACACTGGGGCCCCACAAGGGTGCGTTTTGAGCCCTCTCCTGTACTCCCTGTTCACCCACAACTGTGTGGCCACGCACGCCTCCAACTCAGTCATCAAGTTTGCGGACGACACAACAGTGGTAGGCTTGATTACCAACAAAGACGAGACGGCCTACAGGGAGGAGGTGAGGGCCCTCGGAGTGTGGTGTCAGGAAAATAACCTCACACTCAACCTGGTACGGCAACTGCTCCGCCCACAACCGTAAGGCTCTCCAGAGGGTAGTGAGGTCTGCACAACGCATCACCGGGGGAAAACTACCTGCCCTCCAGGACACCTACACCACCCGATGTCACAGGAAGGCCATAAAGGACAGCAACCACCCGAGCCACTGCCTGTTCACCCCGCTATCATCCAGAAGGCGAGGTCAGTACAGGTGCATCAAAGCTGGGACCGAGAGACTGAAAAACAGCTTCTATCTCAAGGCCATCAGACTGTTAAACAGCCACCACTAATATTGAGTGGCTGCTGCCAACACACTGACTCAACTCCAGCCACTTTAATAATGGGAATTGATGGGAAATTATGTAAAATATATCACTAACCACTTTAAACAATGCTACCTAATATAATGTTTACATACCCTACATTATTCATCTCATATGTACTCTATATCATCTACTGCATCCTTATGTAATACATGTATCATTAGCCACTTTAACTATGCCACTTTGTTTACATACTCATCTCATATGTATATACTGCATTCAATACCATCTACTGTATCTTGCCTATGCCGCTCTGTACCATCACTCATTCATATATCTTTATGTACATATTCTTTATCCTCTTACACTTGTGTCTATAAGGTAGTAGTTTTGGAATTGTTAGCTAGATTACTTGTTGGTTATTACTGCATTGCCGGAACTAGAAGCACAAGCATTTCGCTACACTCGCATTAACATCTGCTAACCATGTGTATGTGACAAATACAATTTGATTTGATTTGATTTGATTTGATTTCAATAGAGGCTACAGTCCAAACGCGAAGTAGAAAGGCCTTTGCCCTAAACCCTCAGCCCTTGAATGATATTTTACATTGTCACATCCAAGTGTACATTAAATGTCCCTTGCACAAGCGAGAGAAAGTGAAAATTGGAGAGGCGACGTGATTGGTGGAAATATTGAAGTTCAGCTTAAAAACAACCAACCTAAATCTATCAATGTACAGTACCAGTCAAAGGTTTGGACACACCAACTCATTCAAGGGTTTTAGTTTATTTTTACTATTTTCTATATTGTAGTATAATAGTGAAGACATCAAAACTATGAAATAACACATATGGAATCATGTAGTAACCAAAAAAGTGTTAAACAAATCAAAATATATTTAATATTTTAGATTCTTCAAAGTAGCCACCCTTTGCCTTGATGACAGCTTTGCACACTCTTGGCATTCTCTCAACCAGCTTCACCTAGAATGGTTCTCCAACAGTCTTGAAGGAGTCCCCACATATACTGAGCACTTGTTGGCTGATTTTCCTTCACTCTGTGGCCCAACTCATCCCAAACCATCTCAATTGGGTTGAGGTCAGGTGATCGTGGAGGCCAGGTCATCTGATGCAGCACCATCACTCTCCTTCTCGGTCACATAGCCCTTACACAGCCTGGAGGTGTGTTGGGTCATTGTCCTGTTGAAAAACAAATGATAGACCCACTAAATGCAAACCAGATGGGATGACATGTCGCTGCAGAATGCTGTTGCTATCATGTTTCCATAAAGACCCAAATGCAGACTGTGTTGAAGTAACAATGTTTAATACAGCAACAGGGGCAGGCAAATGACAGGTCAAGGCAGGTAGGGCTCGATAATCCAGAGTAGTGGCAAAGGCACAGAATGGCAGGAAGGCTCAGGGTCAGGCAGAGGTCGGTAATCCAGAGTAGTGGCAAAGGCACAGAATGGCAGGAAGGCTCAGGGTCAGGCAGAGGTCGGTAATCCAGAGTAGTGGCAAAGGCACAGAATGGCAGGAAGGCTCAGGGTCAGGCAGAGGTCGGTAATCCAGAGTAGTGGCAAAGGCACAGAATGGCAGGAAGGCTCAGGGTCAGGCAGAGGTCGGTAATCCAGAGTAGTGGCAAAGGCACAGAATTGCAGGAAGGCTCAGGGTCAGGCAGAGGTCGGTAATCCAGAGTAGTGGCAAAGGCACAGAATGGCAGGAAGGCTCAGGGTCAGGCAGAGGTCGGTAATCCAGAGTAGTGGCAAAGGCACAGAATGGCAGGAAGGCTCAGGGTAAGGCAGAGGTCGGTAATCCAGAGTAGTGGCAAAGGCACAGAATTGCAGGAAGGCTCAGGGTCAGGCAGAGGTCGGTAATCCAGAGTAGTGGCAAAGGCACAGAATGGCAGGAAGGCTCAGGGTCAGGCAGAGGTCGGTAATCCAGAGTAGGGGCAAAGGCACAGAATGGCAGGAAGGCTCAGGGTCAGGCAGAGGTCGGTAATCCAGAGTAGTGGCAAAGGCACAGAATGGCAGGAAGGCTCAGGGTCAGGCAGAGGTCGGTAATCCAGAGTAGTGGCAAAGGCACAGAATGGCAGGAAGGCTCAGGGTCAGGCAGAGGTCGGTAATCCAGAGTAGGGGCAAAGGCAAAGGACAGAAGGCAGGCTAAGGGTCAGGGGCAGGCAGAGTGGTCAGACAGGTGGGCTCAGAGTCAGGGCAGGCAAAGGTCAAAACCAGGAGAGCCAGAAATAGAGAAGCTGGGGAAAAGCAGGAGCTGAGACAACATGCTGGTTGACTTGTGGTTAAGTGTGCCTTGATTTCTAAATAAATCACTGACAGTGTCACCAGCAAAGCATCCCCACACCATCACACCTCCTCCATGCTTCATGTTGGGAATCACACGTGCAGAAATCATCCATTCTGTCACGCCCTGACCTTAGAGAGCTTTTTTATGTCTCTATTTTGGTTTGGTCAGGGTGTGATTTGGCGTGGGCATTCTATGTTCCTTTTTCTATTATTTTGTATTTTTAGGTTTTGGCCAGATATGGTTCTCAATCAGGGACAGCTGTCTATCGTTGTCTCTGATTGTGAACCATACTTAGGTACCCTTTTTCCCACCTGTGTTTGTGGGAAGTTGACTTTGTTTGATGGCACTTAGCCTTAAGCTTCACGGTTTGTTTTTGTATTGTTTATTGTTTTGTCTGCGTCATTTTGATTAATTAATGAAAATGTACGCTCACCACGCTGCACCTTGGTCCTCATCCGTCAACAGCCGTGACACATTCACCTACTCCGCGTCTCACTAAAACAGTTGTTGGAACCAAAAAGCTCAAATTTGGACTCATCAGACCAAAGGACAGATTTCCACCGTTCTAATGACCATTGCTCGTGTTTCTTAACCCAAGCAAGTCTCTTCTTATTATTAGTGTGCTTTATTAGTGGTTTCTTTGCAGCAATTTGACCATAAAGGCCTGATTCACACAGTCTCCTCAGAACAGTTGATGTTGAGATGTGTCTGTTACTCGAACTCAGTGAAGCATTTTTTGGGCTGCAATCTGAGGTGCAGTTAACTCTAATGAACTTATCTTCTGCAGCAGAGGTAACTCTGGGTTTTCCTTTCCTGTGGCAGTCCTCATGAAACCTAGTTTCATCATAGCTCTTGATGGTTTTTGCGACTGCACTTGAAGAAACTTTCAAAGTTCTTGACATTTTCCACATTGACTGCCCTTCATGTCTTAAAGTAATGATGGACTGTGATTTCTCTTTGCTTATTTGAGCTGATCTTGCCATAAAATGTACTTGGTCTTTTACCGAATAGTATTATCTTCTGTATACCACCCCTACCTTGTCACAACACAACTGACTGGCTCAAATGCATTAAGACGGAAAGAAATTCCACAAAATAACTTTTAACAGGTGAACCTGTTCATTCAAATCAAATGGTATTAGTCACATGTTCGAATTCAACAGGTAGACCTTACAGTGAAATGCTTTCTTACGAGCCCCTAACCAACAATACAGGTTTTTTAAAATACAGATAAGAATAAGAAATACATTTTAGAAGTAATTGAAAAGCACAAGTAAAATAACAATAACGGGACTATATCCAGGGGTACTGTAATTGAAATGCATTCCAGGTGATCTCATGAAGCAGGTTGAGAGAATTGCAACAGTGTGCAAAGTTGTCAAGGCAAATGGTGACTCATTTTATTTGTCTAACACTTGTTTGGTTACTATATGATTCCATATGTGTTATTTCATAGTTTTGATGTCTTCATTATTATTCTACAAAATAGAAAATAGTAAAAATAAAGAAAAATCCTTGAAAGAGTAGGTGTCAACTTTTGACTGGTACTGTATATATATTTTTGTAAGCTAGCGTCAAAATTTTGTTTCACATGCCGAAAATGCAGCTGTGTGTATTTGACACGTGACTACAGTTTGCATTGAATTGTGGGTCATGTCAACGCCACAAGTGTTGAAAGTTCTTCATTCGCTATGGGTTTGGACTGCAACCAGAGTACCACAGTATGAGTCATAATATCCACAAAACCTTGCGGTCAAACAGGGAAATGGTTCCAATCTTTTTTCCGTCATTCATTATTCCCGTAGCAGATTTTAGAAACACATAAAATAAGGGCTGTGTTTCGTGTAGGCTTACCTTGGCGTGACGTTTTCATAACTGTGTAAATCTATGGACAAGGCGATTTTATCAATATATTTGCCTGCATTTACACCCCAAAAATGAAACGCTAATTAGCTGCTAAAGTGGCTATCGTAAGCAACTACAAATGCCATGATGATCATGACGAGGCTGAAAAATCGAGGCAAAGGTAAGAATCTCGGGATTAACTATCTAATGTTAGCTAAATGTAGTAATTAATAAATTGGCAATTTTCTTTCAAATTGACAATTCTGTGAACTGTTTTGTACAAGTCTTATATTGACGCAATACCTGTTAGAAAAGGTGTCAGGTGGAGATGACATGCAGGAATTTGCAGGAATTTGTCGTTTTGCTTGATGTCTACTTTGATGTTAGTTAGTATTTTCGAATCTGTGAGTAAATAGATCCGAGTTATCAAAACGTCACGTCAAGGTAAGCTTACACGAAACACAGCCCTTATTTTAAGTGTTTCTAAAATGGGAAAAATGAATGGTGGAAAAACTTTGAAGCCATTTCCCTGTTTGATCGCTAGACTTTATGGGTATCATGATACCTCCACTGTGTGGCTCTATAGCCCATGCAATAGTGCATGTATATGAAACAGGAGAGTATAGCAGATGCAACAATAGTAGTTTCACCGCGCTGTTCTCAGATGGATTTATAGCTCTCAACAGAAAAATATATAATAATCATTTTGTAGAATTGAAAGACCACTTTTTCGGGGCCACAGACGGACAAAATCACTTTTGCTCAAAGCTGAAGTTATAACGAGGCTGCACACATTTGAATGCTGTCTCTGAGCCACTCAGTGGACGTTAAGGAGAAAAGTCTCTGTCGTTAGTTCTATAATAATAATAATAATAGAAATAATGGCAATATTTTACTATCACTATTTATAATCATACTTATTTTACAGTTATAAGAAAGGTGAAATTTTATGGAAATTGTTTATAATTTGATTGTTGCTATATTTAGAAAGTATTTCAGTAATGTCAAGACCTATTGTCCCAGTTTTGTTGAATAGATTAAAAAAATGTACACATGAATACAAATATTTGTACTATACAATTGAGGTTGAGTCCTCAAAAGTGAGTTCACCTCCGCAATTTATCCAGGCCTTTCTAAAACGCTACAACATTAACAGTTTATTTTATGGTCATCTCATTGTTCTTTCGAAGGCCAAATGTGGCCAAATACCTCTATTTGATATAATCTAACCATAGCACAGCCCGGAGTTTATTAAAAAGCATTACTGGCACTTGGATTGGAACCGGTGCTATGGTCACATGCTGCTATTCTGTGGCTACAAGACAATCCTCATCATTACCTTGGCTACTTGAGAAGCATGTATAATCATAACTGGCTTAATTAAAATGTCCTTTCTGCTCAGCCACATTTCCTATAAACACATCTCATCGGAAAGAGGAGGAGGCAAGGGATAGAGGGAGAGAGATGGGAAAAGGAAAACAGGGAGAGAGAGAATTAGGTGCAGGATGAGGGAGGGAGACATAGAGAGATAGTGATAGAAAGAAAGAGAGCGAAAGAGAGACAAAGATAGCGATAGAAAGAGAGAGAGACAGAGAGAGAGAGATTCCCGAGAGTGAGTGAGAGGGAGAGAGAGAGAGACAGATCGAGAGAAACAGAGGGAGAAAGTGAGAGACAGGGAGACAGAGAGAGAGGAAGAGGGAGATATGGTTGAAGTAAGGATTAAGGTTAGGGTTAGGATTAGGTAAGAGTTATGGCTATCGTTGGGGATTAGGGTAGGGGTTAAGGTTAAGGTTAGGGTTTAGGGTATGGGTGTCCCAAGGATTCTGGATAGCAGTAACCATCTCATCATTCCATCCAATGGATTTTTAATGACACTCTATACCCAACAAAAAAACAGGACGCGGAACAAACCAGCAAACAGGCTCTGACTGCCGGCACCACTTAAACAGAGAGAGAATAGTCTTTAATTCAATTTCATACAGGAACTAGGGGGCCTGAGTCATCATAGGTTATACAACGACTGATATGAAGAATATCTATGAGTATACAGTAGGCTCTGCGTCAACCTCTGACGGGTACACAAACTCTTTCTGCGTCTGAAATGACACCTACTTCGCTATATAGTCCTCTTCTTTTGACTAGAGCCCAGGTACAATGAATATACAATGAATATACAATGACTACACAATGACTATACAATGAATATACAATGACTACACAATGACTATACAATGAATATACAATGAATAGGGTGCCATTGGGTATGCACACTCTATTACCGGTGTCCCCACTGACACAAGCACGCATGCACGCACACACACAAGCACACACACACACACACACACACACACACACACACACACACACACACACACACACACACACACACACACACACACACACACACACACACACACACACACACACACACACACACACACACACACACACACACACACACACACAGAGAGAGAGAGAGAATGAGACAGTCATCATACACTCTGCATAGACACACTCACAATGCGTTCATACAACAGTCATATATACAGTCGTGGCCAAAAGTTTTGAGAATGACACAAATATTAATTTTCCCAAAGTCTGCTGCCTCAGTTTGTATGATGGCAATTTGCATATACTCCAGAATGTTATGAAGAGTGATCAGATGAATTGCAATTAATTGCAAAGTCCCTCATCGCCATGCAAATTAACTGAATCTAACCAAAAACATTTCCACTGCATTTCAGCCCTGCCACAAAAAGGACCAGCTGACATCATATCAGTGATTCTCTCATTAACACAGGTGTGAGTGTTGACGAGGACAAGGCTGGAGATCACTGGCATGCTGATTGAGTTCAAATAACAGACTGGAAGCTTCAAAAGGAGGGTGGTGCTTGGAATCATTGTTCTTCCTCTGTCAACCATGGTTACCTTCAAGGAAACACACGCCGTCATCATTGCCTTTCACAAAAAGGGCTTCACAGGCAAGGATATTGCTGCCAGTAAGATTGCACCGAAATCAACCATTTATTGGATCATCAACAACTTCAAGAAAAGCGGTTCAATTGTTGTGAAGAAGGCTTCAGTGCGCCCAAGAAAGTCCAGCAAGCGCCAGGACCATCTCCTAAAGTTGATTCAGCTGCGGGATCAGGGCACCACCAGTACAGAGCTTGCTCAGGAATGGCAGCAGGCAGGTGTGAGTGCATCTGCATGCACAGTGAGGTGAAGACTTTTGGAGGATGGCCTGGTGTCAAGAAGGGCAGCAAAGAAGTAACTTCTCTCCAGGGAAAACATCAAGGACAGACTAATATTCTGCAAAAGGTACAGGGATTTTACTGCTGAGGACTGGGGTCAAGTCATTTTCTCTGTTGAATCCTCTTTCCGATTGTTTGGGGCATCCGGAAAAAAGCTTGTCCGGAGAAGACAAGGTGAGCGCCACCATCAGTCCTGTGTCATGCCAACAGTAAAGCATCCTGAGACCATAAATGTGTGGGGTTGCTTCTCATCCAAGGGAATGGGCTCACTCACAATTCTGCCTAAGAACACAACCATGAATAAAGATGGTACCAACAAATCCTCCGAGAGCAACTTCTCCCAACCATCCAGGTACAGTTTGGTGACGAACAATGCCTTTTCCAGCCTGATTGAGCACCTTGCCATAACGCAGAAGTGATAACTAAGTGGCTCGGGGAACAAAACATCGATATTTTGGGTCCATGGCCAGGAAACTCCCCAGACCTTAATCCCATTGAGAATTTGTGGTCAATCCTCAAGAGGCAGGTGGACAAACAAAAACCCACAAATTCTGACAAACTCCAAGCATTGATTACACAAGAATGGGCTGCCATCAGTCAAGATGTGGCCCAGAAGTTAATTGACAGCATGCCAGGGCAGATTGCAGAGGTCTTGAAAAAGAAGGGTCAATACTGCAAATATTGACTCTTTGCATCAAATTCATGTAATTGTCAATAAAAGCCTTTGAAACTTATGAAATGCTTGTAATTATGCTTCAGTATTCCATAGTAACATCTGACAAAAAATATCTAAAGACACTGAAGCAGCAAACTTTGTGAAAATTAATATTTGTGTCATACTCAAAACTTTTGGCCACGACTCTCCCCAATGTTTTACTAAAAAATACTCCCTTCATATGGCATCGTTACAGAGATTAAACTGGATTTGCATTATAGAGAGAAAACATCCTCAGCATGCACATGATACATAACATCCTCTCTCCCTCTAGCCTCTCCCTCTAGCCTTCTCTCCCTCAAGCCTTCTCTTCCTCTCTACCTCTAGCCTTCTCTCCCTCTAGCCTTCTCTCCCTCTAGCCCTTTCTCCCTCTAGCCTTCTCTCCCTCTCTCCCTCTAGCCTTCTCTCCCTCTCTCCCTCTCTCCCTCTAGCCTTCTCTCCCTCTAGCCTTCTCTCCATCTAGCCCTTTCTCCCTCTAGCCTTCTCTCCCTCTCTCCTTCTTGCATTCTCTCTCCCTCTAGCCTTCTCTCCCTCTAGCCTTCTCTCCCTCTCTCCCTCTAGCCTTCTCTCCCTCTCACCCTCTAGCCTTTTTTCCTTCTCTCCCTCTAGCCTTCTCTCCCTCTAGCCTTTTCTCCCTCTCTCCCTCTAGCCTTTTCTCCCTCTCTCCCTCTAGCCTTCTCTCCCTCTAGCCTTCCCTCCCTCTCTCTCTCCCTCCCTCTAGCCTTCTCTCCCTCTAGCCTTCTCTCCCTCTCCCTCTAGCCTTCTCTCCCTCTCTCCCTCTAGCCTTCTCTCCCTCTAGCTTTTTCTCCCTCTCTCCCTCTCTCACTCTAGCCTTCTCTCGCTCTAGCCTTCTCTCCCTCTAGCCTTCTCTCCTTCTCTCCCTCTAGCCTTCTCTCCCTTTCTCCCTCTATCCTTTTCGCCCTCTAGCCTTTTCTCCCTCTCTCCCTCTAGCCTTCTCTCCCTCTCTCTCTCCCTCCCTCAACCTATAGATATTAAACAGTAATGAGAGTCCCATCTTTATCCTAACTACATATTTCACAGTTCATCACGGCTTGTGGGGCAGGGGAGGGGGGTTCTCATTTCATCGCTCATTACCTCCAACGCCACTCAATTAATAACTGAAATCCATGTCTTCGTCCCAAAAGGCATCCTATTCCCTATGTAGTGCTTTACTTTTGACCAGGGCTCATAGAGGCGCAACCAATGCCCCTGTTTATTCACAGAGGGGCACAGAGTATTTCCTCACGTGGACCGTAGGTTGAGAAAAACTGCTGTGTTTTAGCCCAGTGGTATGCAAACTTTATCAGCGGGACCCTCTTT